>NC_048596.1:147163823-147458823 GCF_003668045.3 Cricetulus griseus | reverse complement strand
CAATAGCATGTACAGAAATATTCACAAGCCATTATGATGAATTTGGGTCAAGGGCAGCACAGTCCTTAATAGGTTTGTGCACAAACGCCCCAGGGGTGAGCTCCATCATTTGTCCTGGTTTCTGTACAGTGGCCCACGTGATTCTGCTCCTTCACAACACAGACTGGGATGAAAAAGAACTCCACTTAAAGCAACAAAGAAGCCCAACAGTGGCCATGTCCTTCAAAATGACTTCTATCATAAAAGTTCAAGCTAAACATTCTCTGATGGCCTCCCCGACATGCATTTTCCAGACTGAATTAATCTCAGCATGATATTAACATTGAATTTTCCAATATAACATATGGAGATTTAATAAAATTACCCAAGTTACTAGACTTTGCAATAATTTCTTCCCCCACACAATCCCTCTTAAGAGAGACTGTAATGTACTTTGCTCTTTTTTTTTTTACTTTGTCTTTATCCACTTGTGATGAATAGAGATGCCCAGTCCAAAGGTGTGTAAATAAAATGCATGTGTATAATAATAAAAATAAAGGAAAACAATAAAAATGTATAATTTCTTCAATTCACCTTGAGTGGTTCTGAGACTCAAGTCCTCTGTGGCAATTCTCTGGTCATTGTGGGCACACTGCACTTCTTTTAGGTCACATCAGCTCTACAGTGCTCCAGATAGCCAAGGTGTTGACACAGAATGCTCAATCTGACACATGCAACACAGAAGTCACTATGGAGATGCCCATCTTGTCCTACCAGGGCATCCATGGCACAGCTTAATATTCTGGATCTTTCCCACCTATGGAGACATCACACTGCACCTTTCTTCCCTGTGTTTTCCCCCATTTCATTTCAAAGAGCAGCCTTGAAGACAAGGCCTTCCTATTAGCACAGTCTGAGTTTCTGCTTTCACTACCTTCCCAACTCCATGTCTGCCACCACCATTTTAAGATAATTCTTTTTTTGTAAAGTATGATATAGAAGGCAATTATCTATTCTTACATGTTTCTCCTCACATGCAAACTTCCTCTGTTCTCTGCTGAAGCAATGACTCCCAAAGTTGACTGTACACATGGATATTTCAACAAAAGTACAAAGGTTCACTCACAACCCTAACCACAAAGAAATAAAAACCACATAAGAGAGATTTAATTCTCTTTTTGAAAATGTTTCAGGTATATCTACCTGAGGTAAAGACTGGCCATCTCTGTCCTAGTGGGGCATGATTTTGTAATGCTACTTTGGTAGAGTCGAATTCCTGCTTTGGGGAGTAGTGGTGGACAACAGACTTCCCTTATCTATTTAAATGGAGGAAAAAAAGAGAGGCAAATATCAAACCAACAAATCAAAACAAAAGGCAAATATGTGTTTAAAATAAGCAGACCTTCTAGGTGCATATTTAGATACCCAAAGATGTCTTGTTGTGACTTTTTAATTACTTTTTAAAATGTATGTTACATACCAACCACAGTTTCCCTTTCCTCCTCTCCTCCTGTTCTCTCCCCCAACCTACTTCCTACTCCCCCATCTGATCCTCAAAAAGGGTGAAGCCTCCAATGGGAGTCAACGAAGCATGCCATATCAAATTGTGACCTTTCTTATTCAATATATTGATAAATGATTCCTTGCATCTCTAATAAACACTCTATACTCTATAGTTGGCATGGAAATTTCAGTTTTAAAGATTAAATCTTTGAAACTTTCATACATGTTTGCAATATATTTTTGTTATATCCACTGTCCCTACTATGCCTCCCAAATTCCTTCCCATTCACTTACTGTCTTCTTATTTTTTATAACCTATTGAGTCTAATTAGTGGTAGGATTTTTTAAAAACTAAAGTGTGTCTATAAGCTTCTGACTCATTCCATTACTACAATGTTATCACCTCTTTTTAAACCAAAAAAACAAGTAATTACTCCAATAACCTGTTCCACAATGCTAACAGACAGCTCAAAATACAAACTACAAGCATTAGGAAGCAACCACATGGCATACACTTGGAAGGTATGGATAATTTACAATGTCATCCTATCAGGTTGAGGAATGTTCTCTCCACTTTACACGGCATATAATTCTAAATGGGAGAATACCAACTGTCTTATATTTGGAAATCATGTATATATCATCAACCTTGTGCTGAAAACATTCTAGAAAACAACCCTAAAATTCCTACCAGCTAACTGTTCCTCACAAGGCATTTAAGGACTTGCCTAACCTTGCTTCATTATAAGGTGCTTAATTCTAACCATTAAGTTAATAGACTTTTATATCTAAGCCTTTAACTAAGCTTCATATGAGTATTTTAAACACATGCATCCTTCAATGGTTCTTCCACACCAATATTAAGAAAATAAAAATCTCTTTAGTGAGGTAATAGAAATCATGTGAGGTGTTTGTTATCTCATTTTTCTCTTTATATCCTACCTTGATTGGAAGTTTTTGGCATAAAAATGAATGCTTCCCCATTACTGCCAAGCACCTGTCCTATTGTCACCTACCTTTGCTGTAAATCACAAGAATCTCTTTAAAGCTGCCTGCTTCTCTAATGATAACATCTTAGCAAACAGCCACAGCATGAGGAGTTTAGCTGGGGAGAAATGAAAGTCAGGAGGCAACAAATCAAGCCCTTGCCATTTCAAAAATTAAAGGAATATTCAGAAAAGAAAGTCTCTCCCAGACACACAAAGCTAAGAACTGGCTCCTTACCCTCTCCAGACTCACAAAAGAGCCACTAAGAAACCTCAGATGGGAGAGGAAATGCTCCAGACAGACACAATTTTCAAGGCAAACATCACCCCACCCCAGTATCAAAAGTCAAATGTATTAGAGTTCATTCTTCAAATGCACAAGGGAAAATTGCTTAGGAGACTTGTATATATATGTACATGTTGTGAGACAGCCCTGAATCTCCAGGATTAATGACTGAGTTACACTTTCAAGTTCCAGACATCTTTTCTCCATGTGAATCTCTGAGAGTGTGATGGCCCCATAGGTAGGTAGGTTAGCCCAGGCTGGCCTCAAATTCACTAGGCAGTTAGTCAAAGATGACCTTGAACTTTGATCCTCCTGCCTCCACCTCCAGAGTGCTGAGATTACTACATCTGGTTTTATACAGTACTTGGTTGGGTTAGAGTCAAAGATTATATGCATGTCCAGGGAACACTCTACTAACAGAGACTGGGGTCCATTTTTCTTTCCCATCTTAACAACAACAAAGCAAAAGGATTCTGTTTGTGTATCTGTTTCCTGTTTGATCTCTCTTCTCCAGGACCAATATGGCATCTCATGTTTCAGGTACAGGCTTCTGAGAGGACTGTTGGCAGAAGATATTTTGACAGGTGGTATAGAGCCCTTCCTGTTATATTTGTTAGGGAGTAAAGATCATAAAGCATTTAACACTCAGTAATCATTACTCCCTCCTAGCCACTGATAATAGGTTGGTTTGACAAATGGAATATTTCTGGTGGTGAATAAATAAGAACTTTCTCAATGTGAAGTTGGTTCCTCATTAGCCATGAACTCTGTGGGTATGGATCATTTCCCCCTAATCTAGGTGACTGTATTTCCAAACTCATGGAAGACATTGGTTGCATATTGATTATGTCATGTAATGAATGTATGAATCAACCAGTCAGTTTTTGTCTAAAGTGTGTGTGTGTGTGTGTGTGTGTGTGTGTGTGTGTGTGTGTGTGTATATATATATTATATATATATATATATATATATTAGATTCAGTAATTATTGGTTGCATGAAATTTTTCAGTATGTCTACTGATGTCCTCATTTGATCTTAAGCAAATGTCTAATAAGCAATGAGTACTGCATGGAATACACAGAAAAGAAAGATAAGCAGATATGCCTTTAACAGACTAGAAACCAACAGTGAAGGGCAAAAGTAGATAATTGACCCAGGATGGAGACTACAGTGATCTTAGGAAACAATGACTGTCAATAACAAAAATGTGATGCAAACTGTTAGGATAACACCAGATGCTTTTAAACCTGGAAACTTCTCCAGTAAATTGTCACCTGGAAATGAGACATCTGAGCCTGTGTGTGTGTGTGTGTGTGTGTGTGTGTGTGTGTGTGTGTGTGTGTGTTACATAGAGGCAGAAATCTACCACATATCCTGTTAGTTTCATCAGACAGTCACTATTTAAGGGAAGAAGTCTGCCTCATCAATAAGTGAATGTCAAATACTAGGTAGAGACAGGTTTCATCTTGAGGAATACAGACTATATTTAGCCTATTGCAAGGGAGATGCCCAAGTTCTAGTGACTTTGTTACTATGAAAGTGTTTGTCAGAGGCCCCTAGAGAAGAAAATGAGAAGTAAAAGGCTGTCTCTTGGCTCCCCCTTCCCATCTACTTTTCCCACTATAAAATTCTAAGCTAATACAGTCGCCATACGTGAACACGTTTCAGTTCAACCAACTAGCTCCTTCTATCTTGCAAAAATGAAAATAATCAGTACTCTTTCTTGAAAATCAAGGGCCCTTTTCTTTTGACTATTTGCTAGTACCTCCTTCATAATACATAATGCAATGAACTTACTATTGAAAAATTGCTGTTTTATTTTGTGGTTCTGAGTCTTGAACACAGGGCCTCACATGCTAGACAAGCTCTCCACTGTGGACCTGCATCCTAAATCCCATTTACTTTTTAAAGACCATCTTCTCGATTGTTTTGTCAGCTGCTGTAGCAAAATGATTTACAGAGAGATTCTAGTGTCAAGAGAAACTATACTGATACTCAAGCATCAGTCAGTTTACAGTGTTCATTAACAGGGACACTAAATATGTCTGATTCTCTACCAGAAGACGCCACAAGGCTGAAATTCCTCTTCCCTTTGTGGCTGGAAGTTTCAGTTCCAGCTCATCAGTGAGCCAAGATCAGTATCACCTCCTCGAGGGCATTTCATGGCTTCAGGGGACCCCCATGTTCTCTTTCCTCCAGTTTTCATTACAGTGACTTTTCCATTAGTTTGAACCTCAAAGCAGTGCTAAGCAAAGCTTTCCTGTTGATCAGCAATGGATAAATAGCAGTGTGAGGTGATGGTGACACTGTGAAATTTCTGTGTTTAAGCTGTTATCTGCTATAGTACAATATCCTTTCCTGGATAACCTAAGTATTGCATTAACTATTTTCACATTTTTATACTTACTAATCTTTACAACTTGTAAGATGTGAGCAAGATTCTATATCCAAGGATTTCTGAAGTAGAAAGGTCATACATGGTCCATTACTTTAATGCATTCACTTACTCAACAAGTATTCACTGAGTAACCACTGTCCATGTTGGGCAATGTCATAGGTGGTCAAGACAGAGTGGAAAGCAAATGGAAAAGGTCATTAATATAAAAATCATACTCTGTATGATGATCTTATGCTCAGGGAATGGAATTTAGCTGTTATGAGGAGAGAGATATAGTGACTGACATTGCTCAGAGGAAGCCTCATTTTTTTAAGCTCAGATTTCAACAAGATAGACATGTACCCAAGATGACGAGATTTCCAAGAACATCCAAGAAGGGGTGACAGCATACAAGCTCATTGGGAAGAGAAGCCAAAACGAAGGTAAGCATACTATAATGGTGGGAAGAAAATGTTGCACAAAGATTTAGAGGCAGAAAGGACAAAACCACCATTTTGTATTGAAATATAAAGATCAAATTGGATTTTCTGTGTACTGAGATATACTGTTTTGAGTTTTGAGTGCATTTGTATAGTTTCAGTTCATAAAAATATGCTTTAGGTTCCTGGAGAGATGACTCAATGTCAAAGAGTACTTGCTGCTGTGCCAGAGGACCAGCGTTTGTTTCCTAGTACTCATAACAGTCAGCTTACAAACATCTGTAACTGCAGTCCAAGGTGTGGTGATGGGAGTTCCAATGCTCCTTCTAGCCACTGAAGGTACTCACACACATGCGAGTGCGCGCGCGCGCGCACACACACACACACACACACACACACACACACACACACACACACAAATACAAATAAATATTTTAAATTGTGCTTTGGCTGCTATATGAAGAATGGATTATAGTAGAATAGGAGAGTAGTAGCATAAGGCAATTCCACTTACATGGTATAGGAAGTGCACAGACTTAGGACAGTGTGAGTGTTAAGACTGAGTCAACAAGACTAGAGATGAAACTGTAAGTATAGACTCAATCAACCACCACTCCCAGGGATAAAACGGGGTCAGGCATAACCCTCAAATGTTTACCTTTAAAAACTGGACAGATGATACAGTAATTGTCAGCTTTTAAAAAATTGAAGAAATGGAAGGAAAAGAAGAGCTCTGTTATATACATATTAAGAGGATATGACTTCTTACATACTCTAGCTACAGATGGGATTTATGGTTCAGAAACTCAGGATAAAATAGGAGCTTGGAGCAGAAACTTAAGGATGCTACATTCAAGATCATAAAGCTGATGAAGGTGTATATATGTACCACGCACCTGGACACCTACACACACCAAACACACATACACACACACACAGAGGCACATGCATATACACACAAAAAATTACAATAGAACTCCAAACTAGGTACATGACAAGTAACTCCTCTCATATAGAGGCATGGCCCCTGACCATGGAACTGCAGGCTAGTGTTTAGGAGAGAGAGAAGAGATGACAAACTGACAATAAGTAAACATTCACCAAATAATACTGACCGGCTCCCAAATGCCCAATCTCTGACCACTAAATGTACTTACCACCCTTCTCAAGCTAATGATTTTCTTTCTTGACATTTTCTTATATGCAAAAAATACCAGTTTTATTATGATGGCAAGAGAAGAGTGTGTGAGACTTTCTATTTTTAGAACTGCTATCTCTTAGTCCCTCAGTATTACCATAGGCAACTGGGACTTCAATTCAATGCACATGCCCATTTATGTATGTTCACACACACAGGCACAAATACTGGCTGTGGAAATCAATTATGCAGATAATATTGCTTTCATTATTATTCTTTCTCAAAATATGATATTAAAGTAAGGCAGGAGGAAAATGCTGTAGGTAAATTGCAGGACTCTATGCGTGAGAAGATAACGTGAGGATACAGGGATGGTACAGAGCTAGAGTGACAGTCTTAATGCTCACCCGTGCAAGAGAAGTCATCCACACGGATGTATCCTGGGATGCAGTCACAGCGATATAATCCTGGCAGGTTGACACACACCGTGTTGGCATGACAGTAGTGCATCTTAGCTGCACACTCATCGATATCTAAAAAAAAAAGACACAAAATTATGGTGAGTGGAGTAATCAAGTCAGAGTATAATTACCCTGTAATGAAATTGTGAAAGGTGAAAGCCCACTGATGTCAGGAGTAAAAGCAAGGTGCATTAAATTCAAACACTTGGGTGCAAAAGCAGCTGATGCACTGGACCCCATTCTGCATTGAAAGTGTCCTAGAAAAATGCATGGTGAGGTGCCACAGCCGAGAATCCAAGAAGGGTGAAGACAAAAATCAATTGTTAATTTCTCACCATGTAAGAAACTCTATTTAAATGCACAAAAATCCAGGTGCTCTGTATCCACCCAACTGAGGCCCATTAATATGTATTAGGTATCCACAGGACATGGTGTGGCTCTCATTGGAAAGATGAAGGAATCTAGTCCTTCTCTGCTTATATATCTTACTGAGATATGCTTTAATCAATCTGCTACCAAATGATGCTGCAGTTACTTACTCCACACTGTACCCTAGACTTAAAACAGCAACTGCTTTTAGATTCGAAATTGGCATTTCCATGCTCTCACCTGGGGTTGTGCACCAAGGGATAGGATAATGGGCTGACTCAAGAGAAGACTATGTTGTCTTTGGGATGGAGATCAGAGCATCACCTGCTGACTATATGTAGTTCCCAATGAAGATTAAAATACCTTACAACCATAAACATATAATCCAGTCTTTTCTGGAGATGTGTTTTCAAAAATGGATTTATGCTCATTTTGTTCAAACTACTGTTACATAATTGTTGATAGGGTTGTTAAAACAACACAGCAATCCAAGACAGAAAGCATGAGGTCTAGTTTGGATCTGATAGTTGCTAATGGAGACTTGCATTTGGTACTCTGAACCTTTATGCCCTCATCAGCTTCTCTATGCATCAGTTCCTGATGAACCAGATGCTTTGTATCATCCAAGGTATGAACTAGTTTGATTCAAATGTAAATCCATGATTAAAATGTCTACATCATCTCTATCTTAAAGTGCAGAAAATGGAAGTTCAGAGAAGTTAAATTGTCTGAGTCACCACTTAACATGCCACACATGGGATTTGAACGCATACATCTCTTATTAGCTATGATGTCAGCTTAAAGGACCTTGGAGTTGAAAATAGTCAAATTCAATTTTTTCAACAAGATAATTATCGACATCCTAATATCTTAATTTGTAGAAAACAGGAAAAAATGACTATGGTGAGTCACTTAAAAAAACTCATTTATCTGTTTATTTTTGAAAAAGAAACGTAGTTTGATTTATTTCCCAATAAAACCTAGTGAAATAACATTAGACTCTTTTCAGTCCTAAAGAGCTGTCAACCTATAAATAAGAATTATTGTTGGGTAATTGAGGTCTTAGGAGGAGAACCACAGTTAACAGGAATCTCATAATCTTGGCATGAGATCAAAGCACCAAAAATTAATGAGAGAATTCAAGCAGTCAAAAACTTCCTGTGTGCCAGTCTGTGTCTCTGGGGAATGTTCTGGGGAACCCCACTTACAGCAGAAATCTTGATAGAGGAAAAGAATTGTGGCACCAGCACCACATATCTTTCATGCATGCATGGGCAAATAGCAGAGAGAGCCTGACATGCTGTTTTGAAAGTGTCCTAGTTTGTGTTACCTTTGCTGTGATGAAACACCATAACCAAAGCAACTTGGGGAGGAATGAGTTTATTTGGCTTACACTTCCACATCACTGTTCATCAAAGGACATCATGGTAGAAACTCAAACAGGGCAGGAACCTGGGAGCAGGAACTGATGCAGAGGCCAGGAAGGGGTACTGCTTACTGGCTTACTGCTCATGACTTGCTCATCCTGATTTCTTATAGAATCCAGGACCACAAGCCCAGGGATGGTACCACCCACAAGGGGGCTGGACCCTCCCCTACCAAATACTAATTAAGAAAATGCCCCACAGGCCAGATCTTCTGGAGGAATTTCACAATTGAGCTCTATAGTGGGAAATTACCAATACGGAGTCAGGTAGAAATATAAGGTTATTTAATAGGGAAATGCCTTACTTACAGAGCGACCTAGCCAGCCGGCGTGGCAGCAGTCTGTCCAGCAAGTACTAAAAGTGAAACTGAAAGTGTGAACGCAGTATTGCTCTACATCACCCTGACCACGCAAGCGTGGTCAGGCACACCTGTAGCCAGCCCCTAAGTAGGCGTGGCTACAGCTTCCCCTACAGAGCTCCCCTCTTTTCAGATGGCTATAGATCGTGTCAAATTGAAATAAAGCTAGCCAGCTCAGAAGGCAGCTTAGTTATTGTTCATTGCAAGTCTATTTAGTCTGAACATAGAAGGGTGGCAGAAAAACTATGGAAGTGAAAGGCTATAAACATAAGAGAAGCCAAGTATTAAGGAGGGTTTTGGAGGTAGCATTGTTCATAAATGTTTCCCTATGTCTGGACATGGCAGGATCACACTTCTCCATCCTCATCTCGTTTAAGCACGGCTACATGACTGCACATGAATTCTAAGACTAAGGGTATCCTTGTGGATAGAAAGGCATAGTAAGCCAGCATCTGCCTCTACATCTGTTTGTTGCTACCTTAGAAACCATGGAAACATATACATGGACATTCTCCCAGCCTGGGCCCCTGAGTTAAAAGCAGGTCATCACTAGGCATAGTTAACGTGTTACATGATACGTAGATATGCCCTCACTGAGACACATACTTGAGCCCTCTCTGACTAGGACAAAGGGTTACCTCAAAGAAGAAGGTTGTGAAAGTGGATCATAAAAGATGAATATGAACTTGTGAGGTATGAAATGGGGTGAGTACCCAGAGAGGAAACTCTAGAAGAAGCCTTCTAAGTCTCTATGGAGTTAGAAAGGGAGAGACTCATTGAACCATGACTTTTAAGAACCCTAATTAGCCAGTTGTGCTGGTGCATATTGGTAGGTATATGCTGAAGATGTGAAGTGGGAGAGTCGTGAGTTTGAAGCCAGCCTGAGCTACATCTTTGGAAGTTTCAAATAAAGATTTTAAAGGTTAAGAAAGCTTCCTTCTCTCATAGAGGACCAGAGTTTGGTGTCCAGCACAGAAATGTGGTGGTGCATAAGCACTATAACTCCAGCTTCAAAGGATCCTATATCATCTTCTGACCTCCACAGGCAGCTTCACTCATCTGTACAAATGCTCCCCCCAATTTTATTAAAAAGAGATTTAAATAGTTAAAAAGAAAATATTAATTAGTTTTTACTAAGTTCCATGGTAGAATAATGAGCAAATTGCCACCTTGGATCTGACAGCCTAAGAAGCCTTTAATAATTTTTACCAAAGATATGGAAGTTTGTAGCTAAGTATTTTCAGTACTCTGAGAGGGTCATAGAAGGAGGCTCTATACGTAGAAAGATAGTCCATGGGAAGGGAGAAGTGGCACTGGGTGTTCAAGGAGTTGGTTACAAGAAGCTTTGCCTATTGGAAATTGGACTGGAAAGAAATAAAAGCTCAGGCCAGCTCCTGCCAGACCTCTCAGCCCACATGAAGGAGCTTGGACTTTAATCTGGGCAGTGACACAATCCAATTTCTGTTTTTAAAATATCACTCCAGCTATAGGAAAGAGAATTGATTGGAGCAGGCCAAGCTGAGGACTAAATCACGTTGGTATTTTGCTCACAGCCACAGCCACAGCCACATTGAAGTCCATCTCACTCTGCTGGGATACCCAACCATCCTTCAAGATGAGAAACTAGTCGGGACCTGCCTTGGAGGTGATTCAATCTTCACCCATGGCCACAGCTGACAACTAGGCCGATGACTGCAGTGAGTGCTTGCCCATCAAGGATGCCTGTCACTCCTTCCAAGGGAGACTCCTGGCTCATTTCCCTCAGGCCACCATGAGACTGTTGTGAGGCTGTCACTGTTGTGGAATATTATTTTAGCTGAGCAAAGATATGTTACATTTGCTTCTGCTGCCTGGTAACTATGTAAAGATGTGTTTCATTTGTGTTAATTAAATAAAATTAACCTGGGCTCAGAGAGGTGAGGTTAGCAACTGGTTCACAGGAAGTAGCAGGGAGAAGCTTAGTGTGTTTTTGTTTGTTTGGTTGGTTGGTTTTGGTTTTTTTGGTCTTTTTGTTTTGTTTTGTTTTTGTTTTTGGTTTTGGTTTTGGTTTGGGCCATTTGGAAGGGAGTGGCTTCCAGGGATGCCAGTAAAGAGAAAAATCAGTTGCTACTCTCTGAGTTCCAAGGTTTTTACCCTAGCCTTTGAATTTCTAAGCAACAGAGATTTAATTACAACCTTTAGTGGCAGCTACATAGCCATTGTCTGGGGGAACAGAAATCCCCCCAGTATGGCTGGGCTGTTAGTGGGGTTAAAGCACAGCCACTGTAAGGAAGGTAAAACAGCATGACACCTCATCTGGGTTTGAAGAAGTTATTTGTCTATGGCATGCTTACTTTGATTCAAGTAGATAGACCATGCCAACTCCTTACTTCACAGGTGTCTCAAGCCCTTAACAGGTTTTGACCTGGGAGGAATGACAGACTCAGAGAGTTGGTTTTGAGTATGTAAGTTTTACTTCACACTTATGTCAAAGTTACACACACAAGCATAAGTAAACAATCCTAAGAACCACAGACAATAGGGTCACAGCAGGGGGCACCTCTCCTGCAGAGGCCACAGGTTCAGGCTCTCTGTTCTGTTCCTCTGAATTCAGGCTGTCGAGTCTCCTGAGGACCCTGTGTTGTGGTACTCAGCTTGACGGACTGGTTGTTTCAGGTTAGCCCAGGAGAGCTCCAGGACACAGAGTCGTGGTACACTCTAAAGTTCCCAGTTCTGAGCTGGTCCCTTAAATAGCTTGCTAAATCTTGCTAATCACACTTTGCCACACAACACACAGTCTCACTCTTATCTATAATGGCCAGGTAGTGGCCCTATACTCCATTTCTTTTCATCTTTCTCCAACCAGGCCTTTGCCTGCCTGGTTGTAACTTTTGTCATATTCTCCCTCCAACCAGGCCTTTGCCTGCCTGGTTACAAGCTTCTTACAACAGGCATCTAAGGCTTTGAGTAAAAGTGTTTTCAAAACAACAGAGTAGGTGGTTATGAAACCTAGAGAGGAATTCTCGGAGATTGAATCAAACCCTTGCTCTCTGTAAGACATTCAAGACTTGTGGCCTGGCTTCTCAGCTGCTCTACTGAAGTGTCTTACCATAGGTTGAAGGTGTGGGTGTAATGAATTCCTTATACCCAAGATAAATGATAAAATGGTGTTTTAGTGGGGAACAACTTACACAGATAATTAATAAAGAACTGCTGCAGCGTTTCCCTGCCCTTCAGATCAGATCCTCTACCCAAGAGAAAGAGCACAAGAGAGTGAATCCTGCCTCAAGCTTCCCTCTTTCTGGTTCCCTCAGCACCTGAAGCTACAACCAAAGGGGTGTGGCCACTAACACAAATACTCTGGAAAGCAACATGCTGCTACAGTAGGATTTGTTTTTAGCTCATGCCTGGAATACTGGTTCCTGCATGTCTAAAACTTCCATGATATCAGCCTAGAGAGACATAGCATAACAGTAAACCTGAAAAAATAGAAAGTCAAACTTATCTTTGTTGTTTAGCTTTCCAGTCAACCATCCCATGTAAGAGGCACATGGAGGTGGAGGGGAGGGAGAAGAAAATGAAATGGGGTCACACCCCAGCTGAGTCCCTAGAAGAGAAGGAGGAGGTGGTGAGTTCTGCAATGTCAAGTTGGGGGTGGAATGGAACAGTGGCAGCTTTGCCAAGATAAAGGTTGCTGCTCTCCCTCCTTGGGGGAAAGGCAGAACAGAGTGCAGTTTCAATAGGCCTCAAGAGTGCTTCAGAAAGAAAATCTGATTAAAAAGAGAATCAAAACAGAATTAACATCTTCAAAGAGCTGGGATACCCAGAGAAAAACAACCTCCAGAAATAGCTGAGGATTTTTAGCCGCCCACCCCTCCCCTCTGAGATTTTTAAAGTGAGCCTAGGACAAACACTGCATTTTGTTCACAGAGGAAAAGGATAGAAAAGATAACAATTAGAAAACAGAAGCTCGCAAAAACCATAAGGTACTGGTCCAAAGAATGAGCCATTCACTATTCAAGGAGAGAACATGTGGATCCTAACTGGGCAGAGGAATGATTCTTTCAGGGCTGGGAATTTCTGTCTGAGGTCACCAAGGCAGAAAGTGTTTTGCCTGGAAATAAAACAAATTCTGGCACAGTTGTCTCGCTCAAAGTAATGTTCACTCCAGAGCCAGGAAGGAATGAAAGACTGAGACTGTGGGAATCTCAAGTGAGTCTTAACCACACCCAAATCCAGGCTCCAGCTAAAGGGTTGAATTTGCCCTAATAAGATGCTGAGTGGAACCGTAATTAACTTGGCATCTGCTGATTTGAGGGGGTAGTGAGCACAGCACACATCTGCTGAAACAAGGGCCAGCCCCACAGCTGACAAACAACAATGTCTCTTGTTTGTATGTAGAAGGCACTATGCTCAGCACCCCACATGCAGCATCTCAACACCCTACTTACTTACTTGGAGGCACTAGTAAGTAGGTACCACATGTCATGGTAAGTAAACTGTGACCCAGAGATTATTATAGCTCTTAATCAAAGCACAAAATCAGTGAACATTAAAACCTGGATTTAGTAATTCAATTTGAAAGGGCATTTTCACCGGTGATTCTAACATTCACATGAATTTCAATCCACTTACTTGATGCGTGGCTGCTGTCCCTGTGATATGTACAGGAGCAGACAGCTTTCCATATCTGTGCCCATTGCCCACACCACCCATGACATCTGTTCTGGTATTACTTTCTCCACTAAAACCACCCCAGGCACCACAGTTTCCTTGGCTCTTTTAAACCAAACCCTAACATTTTCACACTTTAGGCTTGGGGTCCCAAAGCTCCCAAACAAGCAGATGCAGCCTCTGCCACCTTGAACCTGTTTCTTCATATAGCTTCTACTTCAGTTACTTACGACCATCAAAGCCTTCAGTGAATCAGAAATCAGCAGAATGCCCAGGTATTTATCCGATTATCCACTGCTGTTAAAGAAACATCTGAAACCTTGCCGCAGTGTATATTGGCTCCAGTAGACCAGAGCCCGAATTGTGATTCATTCATATAAATTGCTTGTCGTCTTTGAAATATTAGAGTTCATCTTCTCGTGGTCTTTTGAGGTAATGAAAACACATGATTTATGTCCCTAGGACGGTGAAGCGGTTTGTTTTCATTGTTTAAATGTATACTTATAGACTTTCAAATGAAACTTGATGTGACATAATGGCTCTTCACACACCACCGGCCTCCATCTACAGGACTTTGGAGTAAACCCCAACCGACCCAAATTGGGATCACTGTCATTAAGTTAGAGCACAAATGAAAATTAGCTTGTGGTGCAGGGTCTAGGCAGCACACAGAAGTGGATACAAGGATTCTTCTTAATAAAATGTGGTCTATGCAGACTCATTGTGTAAGGCTTTCCTAGGCAAGTAAAAACAACCAAGAGAGAGCTAGACACAGAGATGGGGGACTGGGGAGAACAAAGGAAGGATGACAGTGCCACTGGAGTTTTGAATCACGTTCTGATCAAGGACTGTGGGCATCTTCCCTCATTCCCTATGAGTCTTCCATGAACTGGCTTCAGTAGCACACATAGAGTCCCTGGAATTTTAGCCAAGGTCAGCATGACATCAAGAAGCATATATACCATATCCTGCTCTGAGCAATGAATCAGGGACATTGGCTTGTTGGTCAAATGTTGCATTCTGTTCTTGCTTTGTTAAAATGTCTTCAGTGCTGGGATTGAACCAGAATGTTCCATCTGTCACATGGGATGTTTAGATGGAGGAGGGAATATATGGCCAAGGGAGGTCAAGATCATGATGGAGAAATCTACAGAGACAGCTGAGCCAAGCTCATGGAAACTCATGAATCCTAGACTGACAGCTGTGAAGACTCCAGGGTACTGATCTAGGCCCTCCATATGTGGGAGACAATTGTGAAGCTTGGGCTATCTGAGGGGCCCCTGACAGTAAGACCAGGATCTATCCCTATTGCATAAGCTAGCTTGTTGTAACCCATTCCCTATGATGGGATTCCATGTTCAGCCTTAATGCATGGGAGAGGGGCTTGGTCCTGCCCCAACTTAATGTGCCAGACTTTGTTGACTCCTCACAGAAGCCATACCTGTGAGGAGGAGTGGAGTGGGGGTGATGAGCTGACAGGGAGGTGAGGGGGCCAGGAGGAGAAGTGGGAGGGAAAACTGTGGTTGGAAGGAAAAATAAAAATTTTAAAAATAAATTATAATAAATAGATAAATAAATGAATTTCATCTTCTGTATGTATGGCATGCATTAGAGAACTGAGCCACCCTGGCACTACTTTTGGCTTTCTATCCATTTATCTTAAGGTCCTACCTCTGGAGGAGCTCCTGGGCCACTTTCTCTCCTCACAGGAGGAGCATGTGCACATCCTAAATGTCCTTCTGAGACAACAGTCCTGAAGGTCACCATCTGGGTGGCCAGAGTCCTCACTGTGGCCCCCTGTCAGCATCTCCCAGTGAAGACAAGATAGCCTGTCTTCACACAATAACAGCCCAGACAGGCTCTCTGTTAAGATAACCTGCAGGGCAATTTTACCAGACTGACCTCCCAACTGTGCAGCAAGTGAGACAATGAAAACACGGCTGTGGTAGCCAGCCGGCTGGCATTCTAGAACCAGCACTGCTTTCCTTTCCATATGTGCCATATTTACATTTCTTAAGTTTAAGTTTATGCAGTCTCTAAATTGGAACAATAAAGATTCAGCAGTGGGTTAGAGGACTGCAAATGCTCTGAAAGCTGCTGGTGAGTTGACGGCTGCCTGTCAGCGTCATTCATCCAAATTAATAGAACTCCCAACCAGAATGAGGCCTGATATGAACTGAGACTTTGGATGATTATGATACATCAACAGTACGCTCACCGACTGCAGCTAATGTACCAGCTGCTGGAGATGCCAATACGTGTGAGATGTGGGTGCCATGCCTGTGCCTTCAGTTTTACTGTAAGCCTAACACTAATTTAAAAAACATATTTTAGGCTCAGTTTTTAAAGTCATGGGGGGAAGACAAAATGTGGACTGTTTTATGCTTTCTCACGTGAGAAGACAGAGAGGGAAAGCAAGCAAGTTAGAGGGAATGAGGATGGAGGGTCCCACAGGCACAGAGATGATCACTCTCATCATTGCTATAAGCAGTATCAAAGGTCAAGGCCTTCTTATTCCAAAACTGGCACTGTATACCATGTTCCATTTGTCTATAATCATGGGGCTGGGGTGTAGCCGAGTTGGTAGAGTGCTTGCCTAGCATGCACAAAGGTGTGGTTTTGAGCCCCAGAACCGCATAGGCAGACGGTAGTGATCATGCCTATAATCCTAACATCATTTCAGGAGGTGGAGGAATACATATGTAACCCTGTCTCAAGGAAAAAAAAATCTATTTGTACATATTTGTAGTTTCTTCCTAAATCGGGGGGGGGGGGCACCATCAAATGCTTATAGAATCTAGGACTATAGACAAATAGCCACAAATAGCCACAGATGGCAGGTCGAAATGTGTGTGTGTGAGTGTGTGTGTGTGTGTGTGTGTGTGTGTGTGTGTGTGTGTGTGTAGAGGAAATGCATCCTTTTCACAAAGAAATGCCTTCTTTATGATAAACAGAAATGTTGGGAAAGCTCCAGTCCAAGTGACCTCCATGAGGAAGCACAAGATGAGACCGATTATGCGAGACACACCTTTACATAATTTATGTGAAGGAATTCATTCAATACTCACAACTCTACATGGTACAGGTTAGTGCCATTTTCACCTAATAGATTAGAGATTAAAGGCACAACAAATTGTCAAAGGTTGCATAGGTCAGAGCAGACCTGGATGTGAGGCTACGAACACAGGCTACACAACTCTGCACTGAATGGTGTGGTCTCTCTGAAAGATGGCCCAGGGCTAGCATTTTATATCTTCAGGCATTGGTTCTGCTTTTCCCTAGGACATTTCCAGCTGACTAAAATGTATCTGCCATTGCAATTCATCTCACAGATATCTGTGCCTCAAGAGTGGTGGGGCAATAGGGAGGAATGGGATAAAAGGGGGAAGGCGAAGAGAAAACTAATAATAAAATGATAGGAAGCGATAAGTCAAGGAAAGGAAAATAACTTTTATCAAAGACCACATAGCTCATTGTTTTAGAGGGGATTATGTTCCCCAAACTCACATGTTCAAGCTCTACCCTGAAGCATGATGATGTCTAGAGATTAAGGCAATTAGGGCTAGATGCAAGCAAAAGAATCATGTGTGCTGACCCTCTTAAGAACAGGCACTGGGAACTTCGTCTTCTTCCTCTTCTGTCTGTAGTTGAGCTGGCCACCTTCCTGTAAGCCAGAAAGAGAACCCTCACCAGAACCTCCCTGTGCTAGGACCCAGATCTCAGACTCCAAACCCCAGAAAAGCAAGAAAGCGTCCTAGGCTTTCAAGCTACCCAGTCCTCAGTCTTCTATTGTGGCTTTGTCAGCTGGTGCCCACTATAAACCTTCCCATTTCTCTGTTGCCTAAAGAAAGGAATTTTTGCACAAAGTTCTACCATATATGTCAAACAAACATGTTGCCAGATAAATCAAATGTCTTCAGGTTTAAACTCCAAGGGACAAGGACATCTTACACCATAGCATTTAAGATTGTTGGCTTGCTGGCATTTTTAAAGTATATTCCATATTTAGAAATATAAGATACGTGGAAATTCAGGAAAATATGTTTGTTTTTTATCCTGCTGGGCTCAATTTCAGAATCAAACCACTGTCATAAAGCAACATTTTCACTTTAGCTGTTGGGGAATCACAGCACATCAATTTCTACCTAAGGTTGGGAAAGCTCATCTTGTGACATTCTGCCCACCCTGGTACTTCTGACCTTTAAGAATGTCCATAACTGGTGTTAGTTATCTATGAGGAGAGAAACACTTAGGGTGAAGAGTGATTATTGGTCTTGGACTTAAGCTGCACCACAGCCTGTCTGAACCCATCAGTGTCAAAGCGCCACTTCAGATGATGGTAACAACCAACAAAACCAAGGTTTCCCCCAAAAAGGCAAGTTCATAAGCTGTAAATTGGATGAGCTGCCACAGAATAGTCCAGACATAGGAAAGTAAGAGCAATCTTTTGTCTTTGGTTCAGTTGGGAAAGGAAATTCAAGAGCTATTGGCAGTCTGCCAGACTCCACAAGCATTGAAGTTTTGGCATGTTGATGTGATGTGGCTTGGGTCTTCAGAAGCTATACTCATCCAGGAGGGAGGTAGGGCCAGGATGATGGGTTGTGTGAGTGCCATTCAAGGCCTCCTGGTCAAAGAATAGGTAGGCTCAATGTAGAAAAGGAGCTATGTTCTTTGACTACCACGTTGTGCCAAGCATAGGCCCAGTACTTTCATATATTGATTAATTTCATATTTATTACAGCATAAAAGTACTATGAACATCTTTTCTTTTATAGGTACCCAAGAGGTAAACAGGATAGAAGGTAACAACTGAGAACTGAAAACTATAGCACCTACCTTTCCCTAACCT
Source organism: Cricetulus griseus (assembly GCF_003668045.3). NCBI lineage: Eukaryota > Metazoa > Chordata > Mammalia > Rodentia > Cricetidae > Cricetulus > Cricetulus griseus. Next base: position 147,439,996 of record NC_048596.1, on the reverse strand, counting down.
CTATGTAGGACCACAGTTTCTCTGTTTGCCTGCTGAGGTTTTATTAAACATTTTGCTGTAGTCATGTAATCAAGTTATTCAGTCACTATTTTCATTGTACAACCGAAATAAAGTGCACAGACTTTAGCATTTTAGAAAATAAATAATATGGGCCGGGCATTGGTGGTGCATGCCGCTAATCCCAGCACTGGGGAGGCAGAGGCAGGTGGATAACTGTGAGTTCGAGGCCAGCCTAGACTCCAGAACGAGTGCCAGGATAGGCTCCAAAGCTACACAGAGAAACCCTGTCTCAAAAAACCAACAAATAAATAAATAAATAAATAATATAGGGCTGGGAAAAAATGGCTTAGTAGGTAGGAGCACTTGCTTCTCTTGCAGAGGACACAGGTTTTGTCCCCAGCACCCATATTGGTTTAAACTGTCTTAACTTGTGCTCTAGAGATAGTGTACCCTTCTGGTCTCCTCTCATTCTACATGAACATGGTATAAATACACACAAGGATGCATATAATATAAACAAAAGATAAATGGATAAAAAATAAAAAAATAAATAAATGATTTGGTTCCAGGAGTTTAGCTCTGACTCACAATGGTATCAAATTAGGAAGTGATCAAACACCTGGCTCCAAATTCCATTCTTCTGGATTTAAGATAAGAGACACAAACAGGGCTCGAGGAAGCCACTCCCCATTTTTCATCACTTCTGTGCTGAAAGACCATCAGGTGAGTCAAGATATAGACAATTTCCTCCTCCCGTGTTCTCCCATAGCAGGGGTGGGGGAGGCATGTCTTGCATGAAACAAGTATCCTAAACTGAAGTTAACATCAGCCCTAATTCCAAATTCTTATACATCTAACTGAATCCATCATACTAGGAAAATCAGGAAGTGTTCAAGCTGATCCTCAAACACCATCAGGTCCATTTATTGCTAAGAAAATGCAAAAATAAATAGACTAGAGAAGAAAAGAGAAGACCTTTGAATATAACCGACTTTCTTCTGAAAAACAAAAACAAAAGCAAAATCCAGGCCCTTTGCCTGCTGCCTGAGCCTGAGGTGAGTCTGAGCATGGCTCTGCCCTCAACCTCCCCCATAACCTCCTGCTGGGTTCTTCCTGAGCCTCCCCCTGGACAAGAGTGGACCTGCCCGGACCGGGAGGCCCACCCTGTGTCCAGAAACACCTCACACTTGTCCCTCTCTGCCCTCTGCCCTCTGCCCTCTACCTGCTGCCTGAGCCTGAGCCTGAGCCTGCTGCCTGAGCCAGAGCCCTCTGCCTGCCACCTGAGAGAGAGAGAGAGAGAGAGAGAGAGAGAGAGAGAGAGAGAGAGAGAGAGAGACCCACCTGCACCCATGGGAAGAAGACAGAATAAGAACACATTCAACAACAGAAAAACCAATATGACACCACCAGAATCTAGGGGCTCCCCAACAGCAAGAACTGAAAAGCCCAGCGAAGATGATGGAGAAGAGCTCACCTTAAAAATTATCTTATGAAGATGATAGAGACCATTAAAGAGGAAATTAAAAATCCAAGAAATAAACAAAACTCTTAAAGAATCTAAAGAAAGCCAAGAAAAAGCAACCAAACAAATGAAGGAAACAATTCAAACAGTTCATGGTTTGAAAACAGAATTAGAAACAATAAAGAAAACACAGAATGAGGGGATGCTGGAAATAGAAAAGCTGGGAAAATGATCAGGAACCTCTGATGTAAGCATAACCAGTAGAATACAAGAGATAGAAGAGAGAATCTCAGGTGTTGAAGACTCATTAGAGGTTCCACAGTCATCCACCAAAGAAAATCTGAAGTCCAACAAATCCCTAACACAAAATATCCAGGAAATATGGAACAATGTGAAAAGACCAAACCTAAGAATAATAGGTATAGAAGAAGGTAGAGAAATTCAGCTCAAAGGTACAGAAAACATATTCAACAAAATCAAAGAAAACTTTCCCAACTCAAAGAAAGACATGCCAATGAAAATACAAGAAGCTTACAGAACATCAAATAGACTGAACCAAAAAAGTCTCCTTGCCACATAATAATCAAAACATCAAACTTACAGAATAAAGAAAAAATATTAAGAGCAGCAAAAGAAAAAGGACAAGTAACATATAAAGACAGAACTATCTGAATTACAGCCAACTTCTCCATGGAAACTTTGAAAGCCAGAAGATCCTGGATAGATGTCCTACAAACGCTAAGGGAACATGGATGCCAGCCCAGACTACTGCATCCAGCAAAGCTTTCAATCACTATAGATGGAGAAAACAAGATATTCCATGACAAAACCAAATTTAAGCAATACATATCCACAAATCCAGCCCTATAGAAATTACTAGAAGGAAAATTCCAACTCAATGAAGATAACTATGCTCAAAAAACCCTAGGCAATAGATAATCCCACTTTACCGAATACACACACACACACACACACACACACACACACACAAAAAAAAAAAAAAAAAAAAAAAAAAAAACCTAGGGAAATCCACACACAATAACATCAACAAAAACAAATCCAAAACAAACAAGAATCAACAATCATCCTAACTTGCCTATAAAAAGATACAAGCTAATAGAATGGATACAAAGACAGAATCATCCTTGTGCTGCATACAAGAAACACATTTCAACTTCAAAGACAGAGGGTACCTGAGAATAAAGGGTTGGGAAAAGATTTTCCAATCAAATGGATCCAAGAAACAAGCAGGGGTACCAATCCTAATATCTAACAAATTAGACTTCAAACTAAAATCAATCAAAAGAGATGAAGAAGGGCATTTCATACTTATCACAGGAAAAGTCCATCAAGATGAAGTCTCAATCCTGAACATCTATGCCCCAAATACAAAGGCACACACATTTGTAAAAGAAACATTACTAAAGTTCAAATCACACATAAAACCTCATACACTTATAGTAGGAGACTTCAACACCCCATTCTCACCACTATATAAGACCACCAGACAGAAACTAAACAGAGAAACAAAAGAACTAACAGATCTGTTAAACCATTTGGGTTTAACAGATATCTATAGATCACTCCATCTAAACACAAAAGAATATACCTTCTTCTCAGCACCACATGGAACCTTCTCTAAAATTGACCACATACTCAGCAAAGTAGCAAACCTACACAGATACAAAAAAAATAGAATAACCCCCGTATCTTATCAGACCACCATGCTTTAAATTTAGAATTCACAACAACACAAATTGCAGAAACCCTACAAACTCATGGAAATTAAATAATGCACAATTGCACCATTCCTGGGTCAAGGAAAAAAATAAAAAAAGAAATTAAAGACTTCCTAGAATTTAATGAGAATGAAGACACAACGTACCCAGACCTATAGGACACTTTGAAAGCAGTACTAAGAGGAAAGTTCATAGCACTAAATGCCCACATGAAGAAACTGGAGAATAGTCACACTAGAGAATTAAAAGCACAACTGAAAGCTCTAGAACAAAAGGAAGCAAACTCTCCCCGGAGGAGTAGACACCAGGAAATAATCAAACCGAGGGCTGAAATCAATAAAGTAGAAACTAGGAAAACTCTACAAAGACTCAATGAAACAAAGAGTTGGTTCTTCGAGAAAGTCAACAAGATAGACAAACATTTATCCAAGCTAACCAAAAGGCAGAGAGAGAGCATGCTAATTAAAATCAGAAATGAAAAGGGGAACATAACAATGGACACTGAGGAAATTCGGAGAATCATCAGATCATACTTTGAAAATCTGTACTCCACAAAATCTGAAAATCTAAAAGAAATGGACAATTTTCTGGAAAGATATCACTTACAAAAATTAAATCAAGAACAGATAAACAATTTAAACAGACCTATAACCCCTAATGAAATAGAAGCAGTCATCAAAAATCTATCAACCAAAAGAAGCCCAGGACCAGATGGTTTCAGTGCAGAATTCTACCAGAAATTCAAACAAGAACTAATACCAGTACTCCTCAAATTGTTCTACAAAATAGCAGCAGAAGAGACATTGCCAAGCTCCTTCTATGAGTCTACAATTACCTTGGTACCCAAGCCACACAAAGACACAAGTAAAAAAGAGAATTACAGACCAATATCCTTCACAAACAGTGATGCAAAAATATTCAACAAAATACCGGCAAATCGAATCCAAAAACACATCAGAGAAATCATCTATCATGATCAAGTTGGCTTTATCCCAGGAATGAAGGGATGGTTCAACATACGAAAATCCATCAATGTAATCTACCATATAAACAAACTGAAAAAGAAAAACCACATGATCATCTCGCCATGCTGAAAAAGCCTTTGACAAAATCCAATATCCCTTCATGATAAAGGTCTTCGAGAGATCAGGAATAACTGGAAAATACCTAAACACAATAAAAAGCAATATGCATCAAACCAACAGCCAAAATCAAACTAAATGGAGAGAAACTCAAGGCTATTCCTCTAAAATCAGGAACAAGACAAGGCTGTCCACTCTCTCCATATCTCTTTAATATTGTACTTGAAGTCCTAGCTAGAGCAATAAGACAACAAAAGGAGATCAAGGGGATACAAATTGGAAAGGAAGAAGTCAAACTTTCACTATTTGCAGATGACATGATGGTTTATATAAGTGACCCGAAAAACTCTACCAGGGAACCACTACATTTGATAAACACCTTCAGCAAAGTGGCAGAATAGAAGATAAACTAAAAAAAAAATCAATAGCCCTACTATATACAGAAGATAAATGTGCTGAAAAGAACTTAGAGAAACATCACACTTTACAGTAGCAACTAACAACATAAAATATCTTGGGGTAACACTAACCAAAAATGAGAAAGACCTGTATAGTAAGAACTTTGAATCTTTAAAGAAAGAAATTAAAGAATATGCCAGAAAATGGAAGGATCTCCCATGTTCTTGGATAGGTAGGATCAACATAATAAAAATGGCAATCTTGCCAAAAGCAATCTACAGATTCAATGCAATTCCCAACAAAATCCCAACACAATTCTTCACAGACTTTGAAAGAATAATACTCAACTTCATGTGGAAAAACAAAAAACCCAGGATAACCAAAACAACCCTGTACAATAAAGGAACTTCCAGAGGCATCACCATCCCTGACTTCAAGCTCTATTATACAGCCATAGTCTGGAAAACAGTTTGGTATTGGCACAAAAATAGACAGGTAGACCAATGGAATTGAATTGAAAACCCTAATATTAACACATATGAACACCTGATTTTTGACAAAGAAGCTAAAATTATACAATGGAAAGAAGAAAGCATCTTCAACAAATGGTGTTGGTATAACTGGATTCAGACATGTAGAAGATTGCAAATAGATCAGTATCTATTGCCATGTACAAAACTTAAGTCCAAATGGATCAAAAGCCTCAACATAAATTCAGCTACACTGAACCTCTTAGAAGAGAAGGTAGGTGGTAATCAGGAACAAATTGGTACAGAAGACTGCTTCATGAACCTAACACCTGCAGCACAAACATTGAGATCAAAAATTAATAAATGGGACCTCCTGAAACAGAAGCTCCTGTAAGGCAAAGGACACATTCAGCAAGACAAAAACCCAGCCCACAGAATGGGAAAAGATATTCACCAACCCCAAATCTGACAGAGGGCTGATCACCAAAACATATGATGAACTCAAGAAGCTAGTCTCCAAAACACCAAAAATACAATTAAAACTAAATAGAGAATTCTCAACAGAGGAATCCAAAATAGCCGAATGACACTTGAGAAAAGTGCTCAACATCCCTAGCCATCAGGAAAATGCAACTCAAAACCACCCTGAGATACCATTTTACTCCTGTCAGAATGGCTAAAATTAATAACACCAATGACAATCTATGCTGGAGGGGATGTAGAGAAAGAGGAACTCTCCTCCATTGCTGGTGGGAGTGCAAACTTGTACAACCACTTTGGAAATCAGTATGGCGATTTCTCAGGAAAATGGCAATCAGTCTACCTCAAGATCCAACAATTCCTCTCTTGGGCATATACCCAAAGTATGCACACTCATACAATAATGACATATGTTCAACTATGTTCATAGCAGCATTATTTGTAATAGCCAGAACCTGGAAGCAACCTAGATGCCACTTAACTGAAGAATGGATAGAGAAAATGTGGTACATTTACACAATGGAGTACTACTCAGGGAAAAAAAAAAAACAATGGAATCTTGAAATTCACAGGCAAATGGATGGAAGTAGAAGAAACCATACTCAGTGAGGTAACCCAATTACAAAACAATAAACATGGTAGGTACTCCCTCATTTTTTATTTTTAGACATAGAACAAAGGATCACTAGTCTATAGTCACACTACCAGAGGAGCTAGGAAACAGGGAGGACCCCAAGAGAAGATTGTATATTCCCTCGATGAAGGGGATGGGGACAAAAAGCCAATGTCCACTCAAGGGTGGATGCTCCCTCCACAGCACCACCTTCACTCTTCCATGGAGCTGAACACATCATTCACAAGGCAAGACTCTCTCTGCCCCACCCTGTACTCCCATCAGCAACAGCAGGTACTGCTGCCTCCTGCTCAGGAAATGGTTTTGCTCTCCTGTTGTGGGCTGCCAGTGCTGAAGTTACATAATAGCATGTAGCTGTGTGTGTGTGTGTGTGTGTGTGTGTGTGTGTGTGTGTGTGTGTGTGTGTGTGTGTGTATGAGAGAGAGAACAGAGAGACAGAGAGACAGAGAGAGAGAGGTATTTTTTAATGTCTTTGCCCTAAATATTATTCAAAAAGTAAAGCTCTGAAGTAAAAAAATAAAACAAAACAAAAAACAAAAAATAAACCTTCAGAGTTTAAGCATTCTGTACTTTATGTATGAATGTAGAAATAAAAAGGAGTCTTAAATAAATAAAATCTGATAACGAAAATGGATTGCTCTTCCACCTTAGGTAAATGAAACAATTTAGGCAAAAAAAATAAATCTAAGATGTCACAATGCCATGTAACAGCATTTTCTGGAGGCTGAAACGATACTGGCTTCTCCTTTTTATAGGTACACTATGATGCAGTGTAGAGATGTGAGAGTGGCTAGTGAATGTTATTGGGCCAAAAAAGGCTCAGATGTGAGGCCAGGTGTAACCTCCTGAGCCTGGCTAGAGTTTGGCGAACTGTCTCTGTCCTGTAACCTCCATGTGGGGGTGACTCAGCAACGCCTGATGTAAGACTGCCCCCTGCCTACTTACCTGCCAACTTGGTGGAATATTCTTGACCCCTCCTCACATCACTTTACCCCATCCTAAGATTCCAATCCCCTACCTCAACCCTATATAAGTTCCTGCCTGTTAGAATAAAGCTGATCCTGCTTCAACAAGTCTCTCAACTCAGTGTGTATTTCTCTCCAGTAACTAGGAATGGGGAGGGTCTGAGTCGTCGACACTCACCATCCTGCTCAGCCCTGGGAAGAGACCCACTGGACTGGCCCTTTCCCAGCCTTACCTACCAGAGGACCCAGCAAATGTTAGAGGATAACCCCTAAACAGGATGGGGGAATGGAAGGAGGGGTGGTAAAAAAAATAGAATTGAGAGATGTATATTTTCAAATGCTATTCTCAGCATTACTGGGAAAGGCTAGAGGCAGAAAACAGTGCCAGAGTCCAGGAGCTCTCTGTCCTCTTCACAGGCTTTCGGTCAGGAAGCCTGCTTTAGTGTAGACTGTTTCAGGTAGAACGAACAGCCCCTCTGAGAAGCCCCTTTAAAATGGTCTTTCCAAGCCTTGGTCTATGTAATCAGCACAGGCTGGGGTTATGTGGGTGTTTCACCATGGTTCACCTTGCTCTCAGGAGCTCAGCTGGCCAGGAATGAAGCTAGGTAGGGAAAGCAGAGAAGTGGCAGGCATGGCCGTGAGACAGAGCAAGAGAAATGTGGGCAGAGGGCACTGGCAGGAGGAAGGCACTGTGAAGGAAATATGCCAAAAAAAAACAAAACTGGAAGGTGACAGTGTGTGCCTATGACGGGGCATGCCTGATGAGAGCTGACATGAAAGGTGGATGAAGAAGAGGGTAGAACAGGAGAAAGAAGAAACCCCTGGAAATAGGATTACTACATAAAGAGCTACCAGCATGAAGCTCCATGTGTGAGTAAGGCTTTGCCAGCTGAAAGGGGAACATCAGGAGCATGAGCACAGGCAGGCCTTGAACGACATGCACAGACATGGCTAGACTCTCCCCCGAGGAGAACAGCAACATGCACTTGACATGAAGATGGGCCCATTTCGTCCTCTAGCTTTTATACTTAGTAAATTCTTTATCATATTATTTAATAATAAACAACTCTTCAGCCCTTCTGTAGCTCTCTCCATCTGTCTCTCATTTAAATGTATTTTTCCTAAAATTTAAAATCATTTATATAAGTAGTTTGAGGGCATCTATTAATTTTGGAAAGAAGTTGATAAAAATGATTTGAAGTACTAAACATGAAGGAGATGTGTGCATTGTTGAGAAGAGCAATTTCTGACTTGTTCATTCTCAGATACTTGTAAAGGAAAAGCATGAACTAACATAGAACTGTTGAAGTGTGGTGACCTAAGGATCACTGAGGATTTTAGAACCATCACCTGGAAGCAATGCTGAGTCTGACTAGGGGAGAGCATCTGTGACTGTGAGAAGAGCACACATAGATGAGGAGAGACCTCACCTGCAGCGCTGTGCACAGCATGAAAATGTGTAAGAGTTTGGTGCTGGAAGATTCTGTCTAGAGCTCAGTCTGCTAGAGTTTGTGATTTTTAAGGACCACAGTCAAGGGATGGAAGTCAAGAGCACAAGAAGATGAACAGGCATGAGGATGACATTAGGCCAAAAGGTAAAGATCTTGAGGCTGAACTCCTGCCCACAATAATAGCACATATTTTTGTGAAGATGAAGTCCAAGCCATGAGGTACCAAAGGCCTCAGTGAATGAGGGAGATGGCCATGCCATCTGTCACTGGTGACAACTAGATGGGATGACAGGTTTTAGAAACAGATAGTTTATATTTCTGAGGAGAAAGGGTGTTACTTGAGGAAAAGAAATACCTGACATACAGCAAAGCTAACTTTGAAGAAGCTCCAGAGGGTGCCAAGTGTTGAATGAAAAGCAGCCCCTGCTAGCAGCTGTGTCCACAAAAGAATTCAAGAGAGGGGACATTCTGTGACATGTTTGATTAGGTTGGGGGGTCTTTCAGCAAACAATGCAATAGGGGCTGAAGAGATAGCTCACTGGGTAAAGCGCTTACTACAAAAGGATGAGGATCCAAGTTCAGATCCCTGACACACACCAATGTCAAGCAGAGTAATACACATCTATAACACCAGTGCTGGGGTCAGGAAAGGACTGGTGGATCTCTGTAGCTTGCTGGCCAGGCAGCGTACCTATCCAAGTTCAGGGAGAGACCTTGTCTCAAAAACTAAGGTAGAGTAGTAGAGGTGGACACCCAACACTGAATTCCAACTTCTGCATTCATATGAACAAGCAAGCATGCCTACACACAAATGTATACACACACATGGGCATAACAAAGAATGTAACAGCCATGTCATTCCTGGAGACAGCAATCCCTAACACATCATCCCTCTCTCCTGTTATTCTGTTCTTTCTGGGCCTTCTTCCATTAGTGCTTCCTGAGGCATGGAGGGGGTGATATGGATATCCCATATATGCCTCAACATCCAACATTCACAAACTCCAACCAGTTGGGCGTCAGTTCTAACACTGCCACCCTGACAAAGGCTGATATGAGATGATGTGTCTTTCTTTCCCTCATCTCCCTGGCATCTCTACCCTCACATACACATACAGACAAAATGCTACTTTGTGGGGTCTTTGTTTGTTTTTCAAGACCGGGTTCCTCTGTGTTCACATCCCTGGATGTCCTGGAACTCACTTTGTAGACCAGGCTGGCTTGGAACTCACAAAGATCTGTCTGCCTCAGCTTCCAAGTGCTAGGATTAAAGGTGTGCACCACCACTGCCCTGCCAAAATGCTACTTTGCAAAAACACTATCACTGATTAGTTTTGAGAATCAGTTTTTCCAAATGTACTCAATGCCTACAGAGAGTCTTTAATTTGTCTTTCTTCCTAGGAGGTGACACCACTGAGAACTCTGGAAAACAGGCTGTGTTTCTGACACTGTTCTAGGCTTGGTGGGTATCAAACTTTCATGACAGTCCCTGTGCTACTATTGTGTTACTGTCCCATTTTACAGAAGGGAATATCAGGGACATACTTAAGTGGTTCTACCAGCAGGAGCCAAGGACAATGCCTCTGGGCAGCATCAGATGCTCATTCTTATGCACCGCGCCATCTTCCCAGGCTTTCCTATCCCATACTTTTTCCTCCTGCTCCTGCAACATCCTTAACCCACCTAACTTCCAGACCTAGCCCCATTATTACTAGATGCTAGACTATAGAATCTTACTATTGGACCTAACCCAAAGCAATCAGAAAGCTACTCAGTAAATATATGTAAAATAAAAGCAAGTCATGTAACCTTGGAATATTCTGGAACATTTGGTGTCATTTCTCCTGTCATTTCTTCAACCTGAATGCACCTCTCACTTGTCTTTTATCTTCCCATCCTGCCTTAAGGGACTCCTATGCCCATCCCTTAGCCATATATACATACCCCTAACTTAGGTACTATCTGATGGCAGCATTTCTATATCTCCCCAAGTTCTATGAAGTTTACATCTGGAAAATTGTCACTATGCACACGTGTACTATACCGATGAATATGGGGACATTTTCCTTTTCTTTGTTGATAATACCAGCACATATATAGTACCTAATATCAAATATGTGCTAAATTTTATTACTCAAAAAAAGAGTGAGTTTGATGATTACATGGATAATAATAAAAATAGTCATGGATGAAACCTATGATCAATATTGTACCTAATAAATATCAGACCTGGAAGTTCAATCAAGTAAGAATGGGTCCTATAATGACCACTCTACTAGCTTCTCCCTTAGTGAGAATCTCACTTTAAAAATTACAATTTTTTTCTAAGATTGCAAAACACCTGAATATCACTGATTTCTCTCCACACACCAATGCATTGGGTCTTAGCATTAGAAATCATATTTATTCACTAGGCCCTTTTCATACAACTGAGTTCTTTGGGTTCAGGTTGTACTAAGGTCACTGCTCAACCAGCTGAAAATTCCTCTAGGTATACTTCATTGTGCTAAGAAAACAGTCTGCAGTCTTACCTGGGCTGTTCAAATCACAGGGTAAGACCCAGCAAGATGGCTCAGCAGTCTTGCTCCCTAAGCCTCACCCTGAGTTCAATCCCTGGCACTCACATGGTGGAAGGAAAGAACCCAAAAAACAACTACCCCAAATTATCCTTTGATCCCCCCTCTCCAACACACACACACACACACACACACACACACACACACACACACACACACACACGTAAAGAAAATAAAAATAAACAGCAGGATAAGACCTGAATATGTGAGTCCATCAGCTATAAGCCACAGGGTGCTGCAAGACATTTTCCATTCTACAAAAGGGAAACAAACCGAAGCTTGGAAAGCTAAGATCATATCACTCATAAAGGGCAGGTACAGGACTGAAATCTACTTGTCTTTTTATTTTGAGGTTTCACCTTTCCAATACACAATACGATGCTCACAGTCTACTCAAAAGTCAACAGTGTACCTGTCTATGGGAGAGATGAGACACCATTTATCTGAGTCAAACTCTGTCATTTCCTGAGGAGCTGAGGTTTTTTTTTTCCTCACTCTGAAATCCCACTAATACGAAGGATTCCCTACTAAAAAAAAACATTCACAAATATGTTTAATTGATACAATTCTTTTCAAAGTAAACAGGTCAGGGAAGCCAAATGTCTCTCAATACTCCCACTGTGCTTCCAAGTCTCTTCATAAGCCCAAGGTCACAACTGAAAAGCAACAGAACTATGCCCAAATCTCCCTGACCTCAGGTCATTGCTACATAACAGAAATATGTTGCCACTAGCAACATGAATGTTATTATCCATAGAGCCAAAATTCCTCCACCAGACCCGAGAAATCAACCTAGAACAAGCAAACAGGGAGAATCAACCCCTTTCTATTAGTGATGGTGCATTTTGCTTAGCCTCCTAGAGAGAGCGGTGTTAACCACAGTTTTGTGACTAACACTCAGGTCAACAACCACCACAGAGGATGTCACTGAATACAGGGAAGATGAACTAGCCTTTATAAACCCAATTGAGGACAATGTTTCTGAGACATTTAAAGCTCATTCTTCAGTTATTTTTTTCTTCTTTGTGAGCTCTTTTTATTGGACATGTCTCATATACCCCAAACTATAGGAAGTGTCCTAATGGAAGCTGAAGTCATTGCCCAGATGGAGGTAGTCGGCTTCTAGACATACAGTGATCTATGGAAAGCCCTGCCTCCCCCCACCACACAGCAGGAGGAAAACAGACACTGAAGAACTCCCTCCTGCTGTGGCACCCTGTTCAAAACTAGATGCAGCTGTGACACTGTGACCACAATCCAGCACCGACTTGTTTTACACCTGTTCAAGAAGGAGTACTACTCAGCAGAAAAAAAAAAAAAAAAAAAAAAAAAAACAATGGAGTCTTGACATTCACAGGCAAATGGATGGAACTAGAAGAAACCATCCTGAGTAAGGTAACCCAGTCACAAAAAGACAAAAATGGTATGTACTCAGTCATATATGGATTTTAGACATAGAGCAAAGGATTACCAGCCTACTACACCTCTAGAGAAGCTAGAAAACAAGAATGACCCTAAGAGAGACATACATGGTCCCCCAGAGAAGGGGAAAGGGACAAGATCTCCTGAGCCAATTGGGAGCATGGGGGAGAAGGAGTTAAGAGAAAGAGAAGGGAGAGGAGAACATGGAAAAGCAGGAAGATGAAGTCAGGGGAAGAATAGAAGACAGCAAGAAAAGAGATACCATAATAGAGGGAGCCATTATAGGTTTAAAGAGAAATCTGGAACTAGGGAAATGTCCAGAGATCTACAAGAATGACCGCAACGAACAGTCTATGCAATAGTTGAGAGGCTACCTTAAATGCCCTTCTCCGATAATGAGATTGATGACTACCTTATATACCATCCTAGAGCCTTCATCCAGTAGCTGATGGAAGCAGAAGCAGACACCCACAGCTAAACACTGAGCTGAACTCTGGAATCCAGTTGCAGAGAGGAAGGAGTGATGAGCAAAGGGGTCAAGACCAGGCTGGAGAAACCCACAGAAACAGCTGACCTGAACAAGGGGTTGCTCATGGACCCCAGACTGATAGCGGGGAAACCAGCATAGGACTGTTTCAGACCTCATGAACATGGATGTCAGTTTGGAGGTCTGGGCAATCTATGGGGCCACTGGCAGTGAATCAGTATTCATCCCTAGTACACGAATTGACTTTGGGAGCACTCTCCACATAGAGGGATACTCTCTCAGCCTAGACACATAGGGGAGGACCTAGGCTCTGCTCCAAATGATGTAACAGACTCTTAAGATCCCCCATAGAAGGCTTCACCCTCCCTGGGGAGCAAAAAGGAGATGGGATAGGGGATCAGTGTGGGGGCAGAGGAGGAGGGGAGAGAGAGGGAACTGGGATTGAAATGTAAAACAAGCTTGTTTCTAATTTAAATTAAATAAAGTAAAAAAAAAAAAAAAAAAGGTGGCCACCTACAGGAGGGATGGCATTCCATCCACTTCATGAGATAGGACTCCCTCTTTTGAAGTCTCCCCAACTATCTGCTCTGTTGCAGTCCCTAGGGGGACCAACATATTCCAAAGACACACAAGAAGGCTCTGATTCCACAACTCCTCCTTAAAATGTTGGGTAATTTGAGACTGCTTCCAGCTTTCACTCCTAGCTGTAAACAATTTCATACTTTGAACCTTATAGAAACAAAAAATGATGGCAAGAGGATTCTATGCCACAAATCAGTGAGCAAAGAGCACGTCCTAATTTTGTTCCAGACCTGAATTTCTTTACCACATTTATATAATTTTTTAATTTTAAATTTTTATTCATTTTATATACCAACCACAGTCCCCCGCTCTTCTCCTACTACCCCAGCCTTCCCCCAACAACCCCCCATCCATTCCTCAGAAAGAGAATGGCCTCCCATGGAAAGCCAACAAAGTCTGACACATTAAGTTGTGGCAGGACCAAGCCCTTCCCTGCTGCATCAAGACTGAGCAAAGCATCCCACCATAGGGAATGGGCTCTAAAATGCCAGCTCATGCACCAGGGATAGATCCTGATCCCACAGCCAGGGGCCCCTCAAACAGAGCAGGCTACACAACTGTTGTCCACATGCAGGCCTAGTTAGGTTCCATGCAGGCTTCCCAACTGTTGGTACAGAGTCCATGAGTTCCCATGACTTCATGTCAGCTGTCTCTGTTGGTTTCCCAGTCATGATCCTGACCCCCTTGCTCATATAATCCCTCCTCCCTCTCTTTGACTGGACTCTGGGAGCTCAAGTGTATACTAGATATAAAGCATAGGATAACCAGACTACAATCCACAGCTCCAGAGAAGCTAGGTAACAAGGAGGACCCTAAGAGGGATGCACAAATCTCTGTAGGAAGAGAAAATAGATGATATCCGAATAAACTGGAGTGTGGGGGGTGAGAGAGAGGAGGGGATGGGAGGTGGGAACATGAAGGAACAGGATGGTCCAGTTGGGGAAGGAAGGGAGTGGGGGAGCAATGAAAGAGATATCTTGATAGAGGGAGCCATTATGGGGTCCGGGAAAACCTGGTGCGAGAGAAATTCCCCAGAATCCGCAAGGATTACCCCAGCTAAGACCCCTAGAAATAGTGGAGAGGGTGCCTGAACTGGCCTTCTTCTATATTCAGATTGCTGACTACACTAATTGTCATCATAGAACCTTCATCTAGCAACTGATGGAAGCAGATACAGAGATCCACAGCCAAGCACCAGGAGCTCCTGGAGTCCACATTTATATAATTAGCAATTGCACACTTACTATAGGATGTATTCATTGTTATAACACATCTTGTATCTGTAAGAAGTCACTGAATGGGGAATGAAACACTTCAAAGAAGAGAAGTAAATCCACACCTACTTCTATCCTAACTTATAAATTCATTTAATACTGTTCAATTTTAGATGAATTTCAAAGATTGGCACTTTGGTTAATTTTAGAGATACCCTAAGTTCACCTTGAGTATGAGAAGGAAAAATGAGACATTAGTGCAATTAAGCCAATTTCCACTTGGCTACCACATATTTTACTCTTGTAATCCATTATGCTTGACTTTGCTATTGGCCCAGGATGAACACTGCATCATTAAATCTCAAAATGAATAATTCTTGCCTTCTCATTGCTGTAGTCTGAACAATTAAGTTAAAATAGCAAGCATTGCTGGAATTTCTATCTACTTCCCATCCCGCATCCATGGAGGGGTTGGAGTAGAAGGCTTACTTCTTCCTTTTTAATCTCTAATACTCTTACACTGGCCCTGTCCTATCTCTGTGCTGTGATATTGACTAGCCTCTTTTTAAATTCACATAGATGTTATCTTCAAGTGATAAATCGTAGCAGGCTACTCATATAATTGATCTCAAATTCCCTGTGCCTCCAACAACCTTTAGCTGTGGCATTTTGAAGGACTTGGTACCTCTTTGAAAAATCACAGGCTGATGAAATTCTGATAGGGGGGATGTCTCACTCTACCTTAAAAAAATGTCTCAAATCTCCCAAGAAGTGTGAACATTGACCTCTATCACCATTCTGAAGATACACTTTTAAAAAATTAGACATGAGATATGAATAGCAGTCGGGTAAGAAACCCGTTTTCTTGCTTTACAGCTAGAAAAAAAAATGTATTTACTTGACCTCCACATGCAGCAAGAGATGATGTGAGCTGAGGGGAAAATGACTCGTTGCTATCGGTACAAATCTGTGGAATTTGTCTGACTTATTGCAGCTTACCTGGGAAGATACCAGATAAGGTTGGGGAAAGGACATCTGTGGACTTTGGGGTCAAATTGAGGTTTAAGCCTGGATTCATCCACTATAACACAATGCTTTAAGCAAATAATTACTCTAAGACTCGGTTTCCTTATGTGTTACCTTGCTGAATAACTGTCAATTTAGTTAGAAAAAAATTCCAGTTTTACACAGATCAAAAGAGATACCACTTCACCATTAGATTGAGTCTTTCTAGATTATTTTTTTTCTCAGACTATTGTCATGTATCTATTGAAAGCACAGATTCTAAGTAACCTTCCTTGGGGGTACAGCCCTGGCCATCAGTAAACTTCTATCATCAAGTATAGAAAATCTAGGACAGTATATCTTATTGGAGCTAGAGAGAGAGAGAGAGAGAGAGAGAGAGAGAGAGAGAGAGAGAGAGAGAGAGAGAGAGAGAGAGAGAGCGCACAGGACTCACATGAAACAAGCAGTCATTGCAGAAGCCCTTTGCAAATTATGCATTTGGAACCAGAGGAGAAAACTTTTTTATTGTAAAACTTGCATCTATAGCAGAGCTTGGCACACTTTGTAAAAGATCAGACTGTGGGCTGGCAGACAGATGGCTCAGTCAGTAAAGTGCTGGACTTGACAGCATGAGTACTTAAGTTGGATCCCAAGAATTCACATTAAAAAAGAGAAGAGCCAGAGGTGATGGCACATACTTGTAATCCCAGAGCTAGTGAGATAATGACAGGTGGGTCCCTGGGATCCCAGCCTGTTTGGTAATTTCCAGACCAGTGAGAGACCCTGACTTAAAAAAAATATAGAGGGCACATAAGAAATCATTCCTGAGGTTGTCCTTTTGGTCTTTTCAAGTTAGTGGTACCATATGTTGACCTGCACACACATGACACACACACACACACACACACACACACACTCACACACACAAATGAGTCAGATAGTGCATAGCCTTTGTGAAGCATGTTTCCATTACAGTTATAGAGCACTACTAACACTGTATCATGAAAACAGGCACAAACAACACACAAATGAGTAGGACTATGTTGTAATAAAGCTTTATTTACAAATCAGGCATGGCAAAACCAACATGCCTTGCTGACTCTAGATGTGATGGAAGCCAATGTCCCTGGAATAGGCATCTGATAGTCTCCTTCATGCTGTTGTGTTCAAGCTGACTGTAGGATTTAGAGTACCTTCAAGTCCAAACAGTATCACAGAGCATCAAGTTTGAAACATTCATAAATAACATTAGGGCAAGACAGAGAAGCTCTTGGCTTTCAAAGAATTATTTAATATCCACATACAATGATAATATTTGTCAGCATGATAATGAAAAAATAAAGACTAAATAGATCTTTCCAAGAATTTCATCAATCTGCTATAATTTATAATACAAGTGTCAACTGAAATAGTCTCATTTTTTTTTCTTCCCAATCACACAGGCACTAAATCCCTTAGGCATCACCTAATGTGACTAAAGCAAAAAGGTGTTTGGGCTTTATTTATTTATTTATTTATTTATTTATTTATTTATTTATGTTTCAGAATATGAGCATAATTTTCTCTTTCCACCTTGTTCTCTAGTAAAAGCTTAATAAAAATGTTAATTCTAATTGTTTTGCTCTTGGCTATGATATTTATAAGACAGCATTTTCATCCTATTGTCCCCAAAGTTAAAGTCAAGTTTAATCTTTAGTCAAAAACAATTCCAGGAGTTGAAGATGGCTCAGTGGGTAAAATGCTTGTTGTGTGGTCTTGTGAACAGGAGTATGGATCCGGAGGACCTGGGTAAGTGCCAGGGGAATGTGGCAGTAGCCTGTGGGCCCAGCATCCAGGAGAAACAGTGAGATAAGATCCCCTGAGTAAACCGGCTGCCTAAAGTAGCCAAATCAGTACTCCCTGGGTACACCTGAAAGACCCTAATTCACATCTCACTCAACTCAAACTACATCTTTCATCTTTGCAATCATGACTTGAGAGGCCATCCAGTTCCAGTTTACCTCCTCCTCACTCATTGTCTCCAACCAGATGAAAACACTAGTCCTTTTAGGATACAAAAAAGGAATACCTTATCCTAAAACAGCCTGGGTGACCAACTAGAAAGTAAAGAGGTTTAAAGTCAGAAAGCCTGATAGTTCAAAATCCAAAGGCTGAAGAAATGATGCCAAATGCCTTCTCTTTTCACATTTTTTTGTCTAGTAGATTTTTGTCCATATATATGATAGTTAATACTGAATTGTCAACCTGTCAGGACCTAGAATTGCCTAGATCAGATTAGTAACTGGGAATGTATGTGAGAGCTGATCAGATTTAGTTGAGGTGTGAATACCATCCCTAATGGCAAATGGAACAAAAAGGTGGCAGTGAGAGTGAGCTGAATAGTGTTCTCTCTCTCTCTCTCTCTCTCTCTCTCTCTCTCTCTCTCTCTCTCTCTCTCTCTCTCTCTCTCCTCTCCTCTCCTCTCCTCTCCTCTCCCTCTGACCTTAGCTTCAAGTTCCTGCTACCATTATAGATCCTCCCCTAGAACTGTGAGCCACAATAAACCTTGCCTTCCTCAAGCTGCTTTAGTCAGGTATTCTGTCTCAGCAACAACACAAGTAACTAATCCTCCAATAAGACCTGAGGAAGAAAATCCTTAGGAAAAGAAGCTCATTTAGCTCAAGTTACCCAGGGTTAAACTCTATGGTTTGTTTTTCTTTTCTGAACCCAGGACCTCAGGCATACTATGGAAATAGTGACAAGATACCCCCCAGCCATAAGACTGAAAGTTTAAGATCAGGTAGACTGATCAGTTGACCCTCTGATGAAGGCGGCATGGAAAATCATCTCATGGCAGCATCATGTTCAGAAAAAAGCAATCATGTCTTCAACAAGGGTGCAGAGAAAGCTGGGTGGCACTCTGAATTTGACAAAAACTCACTGTCTACAGAGCTACCTAAAGCCTAAAGGAGCACTGCTGTCAATAACCAAGGAACTCCCACTTCTGAATGGGCCCACACTACCACTTCCCTGGTATCAAGCTTTGGACACATGAAACCTTCAGAGAACACACAACCATATAGCAGTCACAGCAGTGATTTCAGGAATATGGCACAGACTGGCACTAGAACAAAACCACTAGGTTCCTCCAGGTATTGGGATACAACACTCATAGCCATTGGTTGCAAAGAATGCTGAACAAGGTGCTTACAAATCCACAGAACTTACGAGGGTTTTGGATTCAATCAATACATTCCTTTATCTTACAGATATTTAGTAAGTGTTTTATCACACTTCGGGAAATTAGGAAATAGGTTTGATATATAAATAACAAACTTCATGGTGCTCCTGCTTCAAAATTTGTCTCTCCATGTCTACTCTCACCACAGGAGCCAGAGAGACAAATTTTGAAGCAGGAGCACCATGAACACAAGTAAAGAAAAGGAATAAATAAACTAGGGCACATCATTCTCATTTAAATGTTTGTGGCTGATCTCAAGAAGCAGAAAAAAATTCAAAAGGGGCGGGGGTGGGAAGACTATAAAAACGTCTGAAGGCACACCTCCTTTGGTGATGTTCTGCCTTCTAAAGGCTCCACAACCATCCCAAATAGTTCCACCAATTGGACAACAAGTGTTCAAACACCCGAGCCTAAAGTGTTATTTCTAGTTCAAACTACAATACTAGGACTCAACACTATGCAATTATTTTAGTTTCATTTCTGTTTCTCTGATAAAGTACTCTGACCATATACAAGTAGGTGGAGCAGTAGTTTCTCTTAGCTGACAATTCTAGGTCATGGCCCATCACTGCAGGGAAGTCCAGGCACCATCAGCTTCTTTAAGTGGATGTATGTCCTTCCTTTATGCTTTAACAACTACAGTGCAGGGAAGAGGGTTGTGGATAAAAACACACAGATGCAATGTGGCTGTGTCTCCAAACAATGGAGCCAGTAGGCAATGCACAATTTCCTCTGTTAACCTCAAGAAAAGCAATGGAAATAATCACAGTGTCTATATCCCCAGAAATGCACAGTGTGGCCTCAGAAAAGCACCACTCCTTGCTCATCATATGCAGACCTGACTCTGACCTATTCAACATGGATTGAATTTTATTTGAGAATAAAGCAATTAATCAGCACAGCAGCTATCAGCTACAGCAAAATCCTCTGTTTATAACATATTCATTATCTTGTTTTACCTCTCAACAATCAATCTCAATAGATATTATCGTAGTGATGCCATTATTAGCGAAGAAGACTGTCAGCAGAATGACATTTTTGTTTATTTTACACTAACAATACAGCCAGAAGTACTAGAACATATAGTTGAGAGATGAAGAATTATCCTAATTCTAACTTTGGCACCTGTATAGTCAGGACCCCAGAGTTCAGGTGAAGGTCATGACAGGATCCTATTCATTGCCAGCTGAACAAAGAAAAGAAAGAAAATGAAAATGAAGAACACAGCACTTTTTTTTTGCTCAAGATGCTTTAATGTCATCTGCCTAAAAATTTCCATAGCAATACAAATCTACAAAGGCTCCAGTGAGAAAGCTCATTGCAGCCCTCCTGGCAGCCACTGGAGTTATGCAAACATGACCTGTACTATTGTCATAGTATTCTATGCCAATTCTAGATTTTAAAGCTCTTTGTATATTTGTAAATGAAATTTCAGTGTAGAATCATAAAAATGGTAATAATGTTTACTTTATATAACATTTTTAACACAGTGCAGTGTCGTCATGTTGCTGGCGAGGTAATTATAAAACAATGTAATATATGATAATTTATACTACACTGTATACAGTGAGGTATAATAATAGGACTCAAGTCTCAAGTTGTATGATGGATAAATAATATGAATACAGTCAGAGAACTCCTGTAAGTCTGGAGGTATGTGCTCACAGCAAAATGTCGACAGTCTAAACTGGAGGTCATAAAAGAGGTGTCCACTCTCTCTATGACAGGCCCTAAATCCTATCACTACCTATAATTACTAACAGGGGTATTCAAAGGGATGGTGTATATACCACACACTGCTAACACTGTTATCAAAAGGACAAACCAGCAGCTTCAGCTTCAGCTTCAACTCTCCATAGCAACTCACACTGATGTATTATTTATCATGGGATTATTGCTTTTTTTTCACTGTCCCTGAGAGCTGGCCAAATGCCACTCTCACTGGTTGGTAAGCCTAATTTGGTGACCTCCAAGTCTAGACCTCTAGCTAATCAGGCCAGCCCCTGTCCTCATCATTATTGTCTTCTAAACCACCAAGAGTCACCGAAAACTCAAGTCTTCCTCTTGGACCTCACAGGCACTCTGCTACTAAAAGCCAAGCTATAAGAAAAAGAGTGTACCATCGACCCCAGATGCTGTCTGGGAGGCCAGTACAGGACTGATCCAGACCCCTGAACAGGGGTGTCAATGAGGAGGCCTCTGAACTCCAGGGGGCCCCTGGTAGTGGATTAGTACTTTTCCCTGGTGTAAGAAGGAACTTTGAAAGCCCATCCCACGTGAAGGGATACACTCTTGCCCTGGACACATTGGGAAGGGCCCAGGCCCAGCACAGGATGTTGTAGTGGACTTTGTGGAGCCCTGGTTGAGGGCCCTACCCTGCCTGGGGAGTAGAGGGTGGATGGGATGGGGGTAGGTCAGGGGTGGGGGAGGAGGGATGGGGTGAGGGGATGGAGAGGGAGAGGGAGAAGGGATCGACATGTGAAACAAGCTTGTTCCTAATTTGAACTAAAAAAAAGAGGGGGAAAAAAAAAGAAAAAGAGTGCACACAGTCAGACTAAGTTAGCATCTACCTAGTATTGTGCTATTTGATTTTGTACCTCAAATGATACGTTTTGAGACACAGTCTCAAATAACTGACCTCCAGTTAGCTATGAGGCTCAGGGTGGCCTCGAATTTCTGATCTCCTGCCTGATTACAGGAGTATACCACCATGCTTTGTTTATAGGGTCTTGGGAATCAAAGTTAGGCCTTTGAACATGCCAGGCAGGCACTGTACCAATGAAGTTACACCCTCAGCATTTAAATATTATTAAATGGATATTTTAAGCAGGGAATCATTTACTTACAAGAGAGCAAGAGAACAAAAACACTGGACAAGAAAGTGTGAAGTTGCTTAAGGAGAGTCACTAGTTCACAGCTGAGATCCTAACACACATACATTGAACAACAGAAAAAAAAAAAAGGGGGAGAGACACATCAGATAGTGTGACACGGTGTCTGAATGCTAAAATCTGATCTAGCTTTCACTGGGCAGGCAGCAGGAAGGCAAGAACATTGAAACCATGAACATGATGGATTTGAACCGTAACAAAGACAATTGTAACAGTCTCAAGAGGGTGGTTTGGAAAGAAAGGATGAAAAGTGCTTGTTTTTATGCAGACCTTCATGGGAAAATTGCAAAGAATGAGTAGTCTCCTTCTGCAACTTTGATTACTATGATTAGCTGGGGAGAGACTAGTGAGTTCTCTGTAGTCAGCTGCAGAAAAGGTATGTAAATATGTTATTTCCCTAGAATTACCTCGGCACTTTTCTAAATTAATCTGTACTTGTGGAGAAATAAAAAATTGCCACACTGAGTCCATCTCAAGAGTGTTACAAAATAGTGTGTGTAAAATCCCATACACCTGAGTAGAGCCCCTAGGAATTCAGGTTGAAGCCCCAATGAGCCTGTCCTAATTCCAATACCTAAAACAAGGCCCGCTTTGATGTTGAGTGCCAGAAAAACAAATGATCACCATTGTAAGAAAGTCAACTGTAATTTTCAAGGTCCCCATAGGCAATACAGATGAAGTATTGAGCTACAAGAGTTCAAGTTGCTGAGAGGTGGAAAATGGTACATTCTGGTGAGAACAGCCTTGTGTTTAGACTGTGCTCTCTAATGAGAAGCAGCTTGGGCTTATATCGGAACTCCCTCAGTTTCTCACTGTGTGACCTTGAGTAAACTAGACAGTAGCATTTAAGTTATAAGATGATTAAAAGAATAAATGAAATGATATGATCACCTATACAGTAGTCAAAGGATATAAATTGTATTTTGCTGCAAAGATCACTCAGACTAAGTATAAGGTAGACTGAAAAGGGACAGAGCTGTAGAAGATGGAGCAGAATCTATTTCATTGTTCACAAAAGAGAAGTTTGAACATTGGAAAAGGAATTGAATTGAGATACATTTTCCAAGAAAGCTAGACAAAGTTTGCTTTATGGAACAAAAAGTGGCTGCTACCTTCCTGGGCCTAGAAGAGGGTGGAGAACTGCATAACACATTAAATCCCTGGCATTATTTGTCTTCAATACGTGTGTGTGTGTGTGTGTGTGTGTGTGTGTGTGTGTGTGTGTAAATAATAGACCATATAAACACTTATACATAGTATGTTTAATATACAACAACACAACTCTCTTTGTTTTGTTTTTAACACATGAAATGTTTTTGTTGTGCAAAAAGGAATAATATTGATTTAATATAAGCATATCAATTATTAAGAATATATTACATTAAAATATTCCATTTAACAGAAAGGCCCACACACATTCCCAGTAAAAGCCAAACCAAAGCTCACACAGGCCTTTGAAGTATCCTTCTTGGCTTAGTGACAACATCTTAGGCTGACATCATCTGATAAATCAGAAAGTTCTCACATATAAACTTCAGTGCTGGCAAGGAGCCAACTCACTTATAACTTGGAACATACAAATTTAGGAGAACTTAAGATTTCACCCTCTAAGAAAGATAAATCCTGACCTCAGCTTTTAAACTGCAATTGATGGCTATTTGTGTTTCTGAAAAACAGCAAAATGCTTTCTGCAGTCATATTCTAACTGGTGCCAGTGAGGAAATATAGGTGTTGAAAACACAAGGTCCCTTCCCCAGTGACAGTGATCCAGGGCTCAAGAAGAGACTATGTGCCCAAAGACTGAAAGAAAGAGAAGTAATTGATTCAAAAAAGAGTAGAGAGAAAATTGATGATCTCAGGGTGTACAAGAAAGAGGCAGCAAGTAACAAGAAAGCAGGCTATGCTTATTCCACAAAAGCAACAGAGAGTGGCAAAGAACACAGAAAAAAGCATGTGGAGAGTAGAAATTGTAGCTTAAGACACATCTTATTACATATGGCTTGAGAGAGTAACTGAGCACTTGGATCAAAATGCTTGGAGTTTACAGAAAAGATAAGGATGAGAGACATTAATTTTAGAACTCTTTTTCAGTAGGAAACGGGGGAAAGGAACAAAGAAATGAGGCAAGGTCTGGAGAGCACTGGTTTTAGTTTGGACAGAGAGGAGCATGCAAAGGTACAAAAAAAAAAGGGTGATCTGAGAGATGGGGAGAGAGACAAGACAATATGTTACCACAGATGCACAGAGAAGGGTGATCCCAAAGGGAGGGTGATGAGCAGAAGTCAGCTGCTACTGAGATATCGATTATGGTCATGACTAAGACCTGTCTCCTGTAAATCAGACTTGAGTGGAAGGACTGCCAATGACATTGTGATGGACTAGAGTAGAACAGAGCATTGGAAACCCCAATGCTCTGTTGGATTAGAGATGAACAGAGCATTGGAAACCCCAGCATGATCCATTCTTAGAAATTGAATGAGAAGCTATACAGATGGAGTAGTGGCAGACATGGACAAAAAAGTAGTAGTATGTAGGATGAAAAGCAATGATAGGATTCTGACAGCAATAACTCCAGATGGATGGTAAAATAGATAAAAAAGGAGATAACCAAAGGTCAAAGATCACAGGTCACTGAAAAACTTCGGGGAGCAGAATGCAAGGTGCAGGTAAGAGCTGGCCTTTGAAGATACAAGAGTCAGTTGCTGCAACAGGAAA
The DNA here is from genome assembly GCF_003668045.3 of Cricetulus griseus. Lineage (NCBI taxonomy): Eukaryota > Metazoa > Chordata > Mammalia > Rodentia > Cricetidae > Cricetulus > Cricetulus griseus. The sequence goes on along the minus strand of NC_048596.1, from coordinate 147,415,202 downwards.
GGGGAGTAGTTAGGAGCTGGAATGGGTGAAGCTGGGGTGGGTGATGTTTGGTGGTCCCATTCCAAACCCCACCCCCAGGGTGCCAAGGGAGGGCCCTCCCCTGGAGTCACCTCAGTCCAGACTCCACTCCTAATGACCCACCACTGGCTATTCCAACCCAGAGGGCATCAAACCCCCCCCACCTCTAGATTTATCTTGTGATTTCTTGTTTTCTGTTCTCCTGGGGCCACCCAGGAATACTTTGCTCAGATTAAACCTGGATTTATTAATTTGGTCTGATTGGCTTATTGCATCACCAGCAGTGGGTTTCCATTGACCTTTTAATTAACTGAGATCTTTAAACAGGTGAAATGATGAGAGTTTCTTCTGAAGACATCTTGCTCCGTGACAAAGCAATATCATAAGACTGGAGATGAGAATAAAATCAGAAGGAGAGGAGACGAAGAGTTTGAAGTAGGTGAGGATGCACCAAGATTACCAGTGAACCATCACATAATTGGAGTTTCTATGTGGACTTCTATGTTACTACTGATACAACTGCATTTTCATTCTACCTGACCACCTGACTTTCTCTGGTAAGGTCAATTATTCCGGGACAAATGTACACAAGGTAGATAATTGCATTCACCCAAGATTGGGATGTATAATATGGAGGGAAAGAGCCAGGATAATGGTAATGTTTACCCAAAACTTATAATCATGGGCTATGTTATTTAATTTGTACCAAAAACCAGAGGAAAGATAGGAGATGACATAAAACCAGGGAAAGGGTATATGGAATCAATTAATTATGCTACAATAAAGTATTTTTCCAATGAGGGTAGATGAGCTAGGAAAAAGACAACATTTTGTGCCTAAATAATGCCTTTAAAATTTCAAACCATGCTTTCATTTGTGAAAAAAAAAAATGTTTACTGTTACCAGATAAGTAATTGCAATAAAAATATGTCGACATGAGAAAAGGTGTTTGAACAGCTGTGGGCAAGTGGAGACCACAAGTTGACCAGACTGAAATAGTGGCATTGTGAGGAGGTTCAGCCTAACAGGTGTAGAAATGGAGATAATAACAGCAACCTGCTTGAAGAGAAAGAGTGAGCAGAGACTGCAGCTGAGAAGAAGCATGAGACAGAGGCCTGAAAAGCAGGAAGAAGGTTGCATACAGAGTGTGGCCCTCAACAGTGGCAGAGACTTTGAAAGAAGAGTAAGCAATGGTCCTAAGTTGAAAATGGAAAACAATGAGATTTTTAACACCCTGGGACTTGAAATCCGTGGTGAGGTGGGGCTCAGAGATTTCACCTGGACAATGCTAAAGAAAAAGTAGATTCCACACAGAACATTTACTTAGCTTTCTCAAGGCAAGAAAAATGTGTTAAGTGCCATAATGTAAAAGGCAGCTTTAGACAATGATTAAGAACATACACTCTGGTGTCAGGAGCCAGCCCTGGTTAGATATAAAAGTCTCCTTTACAAGAGGCCTGGTGACCTCCATGCTTGGCTAACTGCCAATTTAGTAAAACACCCCACCCTCCCTGAAGGTTAGTGTTCTGAGAGAAACCACAAGAATGTTCGGGGACACCTGCCCAGGCCTGAGGGCCTTAAACACCCATTCCTCCCCCTCCCTTACTTCCTCTTTCTTACTCTTTAAGAACTCTTTGCTCAAGTTCAATAAACAGACCTTGACAATCCATTGCTTGGTCTCGCTCTTTCTTTCTCGCCCATTTATTTTCAGGCTTAGTCCCCCCTCGAGACCCTGGAATTACCAGAACCCCACTGGACAGGGCACTCTGGGTTTCTGACAGATTGGCTGTAATTTAGTTATGAAATGTGTGGAAGCGAGGTCTTCATTATTAGAATAGTAACAATAACAAAAGTACTGAACACTGGGGAAAAATCAACATAGCCAAAAAGATACACAGAAAAATGACTAGGTGATATATATGGGATAAAAAGGATTAATTTCTTTATAAATAAAACGCTTTCGAGCTTTGCCGCCTTTTGGCTAAGATTAAGTGGAAAAGGTTCATATAAATCAACAGGGGAAAATGGCAAACCTAAATAGAAAAACGAGTATATATTAAAAATACGTTTCATGGGGAAAAAAATTGAATTGGCTTTTAGACATATGAAAACATACTCAAATAAGAGCAGGTCAAAGCAGGAAGACACTGTTTTCCCTCCACATGTGCCGCTACATTGTGCTTGTAGACATGTGTGTATAAAAAGCCGGCACAGACTGACCAGTGCAGAAGCACTTTCCTGGGAATGGCACAAGGAGGTGCATACACAGTATTGCATATATTACTATACAATAATAATATATTTGTACATAGTTATAACATTAGGACAGAGTAATTTCCTTATTAGGGGTTTTCCTCTAATCATATGCATGAGCCACATTCACAAAGATAATATCAAGTATGAAAATATTCAATGGAACATTGTTGAAGAAGCAAACCCAGAAAAACACCCTGAGCACTCAGCAGTGTTGGTCAGTGTTAAAACATGGCCCAGCAACAGAGGCACGGAAGGCAAACAAGTATGTGCTCTCACAGTTGCCTTCCATGTACGCTCTCAGTGATGCTTTCCATGGGTACTCTCACAGACACACAGCCAACACATAAGGTGGAAAAGAAGAACTTAGCAACATCCAGTATTTCCTGTCATGTATAAAAGCAAATAATTTAATAAATCATCATACCAAATAACTCAAAGGCAATCTTAAGGAACAGGAAAATGTCTAATCCCCACTGGCGTTGAGGATAGTCAAGGGGCAGGTGTCATTCCAGTCAGCAATTCCTCAGGAAAAAAAAAAAAAAATGAGTTTTTATGGTGTGCTATACATTTTTTACATTGTGCTTTAATTTCTTTTTCTCAATATAAAGCCGTTGGCATTTTATTTTCTTTTGTTTAATTTTCACATTGGAACTTGCTAAGTTGCTTAGCCTGGCCTCAAACTCACAACCATCCTAAACTAAACTCGTTTCCTGAGTATCTGTGGAATTCCCCAGTTTCCAGATTTTTACAAAATTCCTGGAAAACACTTCCTCTTTGCTGCTATAGTTATAGAAAAAGTTTTTACCACTGCCATCACTATGACTGTGGCCTTGTTAGATTACAGTAACAACTAAGAAGGAAGTACGCCCAGGAGCAGTCATCTTTCTCCTGGTACTCAGAAATCACCTTCAAAAGGTGCCAGCCACCCGACCATTGTAAAACTCCAGGATAACCAAAACACCTCAGGCATGGATTCCTTAGGAGTATTGTTGAGGCCACACCTCTTTGTCTTGTCAGAGTGCTCAGTTTGTTCTGACATATTCTGAGAATTCTAATGGGTTTTGGTGTATCTCTTTTAAAGCATAATTATTAGGGCTGGGGAGATGGCCCAACAGTAGGAGTGCTTGCTCAGCAAGCATGAAGATCTGAGTTCAAATCTCTAGAAAAAAAGCCAGACATGGCTGTGTGTGCTTGCAACCCCGGCACTGCAGGGTCCAGCTAGGTGAACTGTGAAAGCTAGCTAGCCAAGCAGCATAGGCGAAGGGTGAACTTCAAGTTCAGTGAAAGACCCTGAATCAAGGCAATATGGTAAACAGTGATAGGAGACATTGTCCTGGCCTGGCCAATGTCTGGGTGGTGGTGGTGGTGGTGGTGCTGGTGGTGGTGGTGGTGGTGGTGGTGGTGGTGGTGTGTGTGTGTGTGTGTGTGTGTGATGCATGTGTGCATGCTAATAGTTATTTATGAGGCCAAATTTAATACATATTTCTGAGGTGATCTCTGCCATTCCTCTGGGCTCTATTGTGCCAGTTGTCAAAAAACAAACCCTGAATAGTTCCACGCTGAAGGTTTTTACTGACATTTTCTGCTATCATTGTAAGTAACATTCCATGCAGTTAAAAGACAGACATATTTTCTGTAATGTAGACCATTAAGACACAGTTATTAACTCATCTTTATGAATTGCTTAATCCTTAAGTTATTTATCTCCTGTCTTACTTGTTATGATCTGAAAATGGTATGTTAAAATCTGCAGCTGGAATTATGTTTCCACTTCCTGCTTGTGTAAAGATTTGTTTTGGTTTTGTGTTTTAGTTGTGAACCTGGATTTGTATCTTTGATGTCTTCATTATCGATTTTACCTTTCATCAATTTAATTACCTTTCATCACTATTCTCATTTCTTTTAATGCTTTTGCTTACGATTTTGTTTTTAATAGCTATTAATAGTCCCTTCCCAGCATTGTTGTCTGTTGATGTTTGCTTGCTATATCCTTAATTATTTCTGAAACTTTTTGTTTCTTTGTTTTTGTTATACCTTGTTCCTGAAGATTTTATTAGAAGTGCAGAATTGAATCTTATAAAAGGAAGTTAAATGATTAGAGTTTAATTTATACCAGATAATCAAACACCTTTATCTCATATTCTCCTTCTCATATTTTAAACTACTTTGCCAACTTTTGATCAGCTAATTTTAAGGAAGATTGTGAGCCAGGCATGGTACCACATGCCGAGAATCTGAACACTTAGAAAGCGAAAGGGAAAAGTCAGAAGTTCAAGACCAACCTGAGCTACATAGGTAATTTGAAGCTAGGATAGACTACATGACAACCTGCTCAAACACACACAAATATATAATAGTGATATTTCCTCTGCTATGGTGAGTTGAATGGACAACCTTCAATTCAATCAGTACTTACTTATTGCAAGTTGAAACACAGAATCCATTTGTCTACCCTCCCCATATGTACATGCCACTAATGTAAGTAGGTATGTAACAATAGCTAGATACATGACAGATGGATACACAGTAGATGGATGATGGGTTGCAGTGGCATCTTATTCCAACAACAGACTTGAGGTAATGACCTTAGGATATGGGTTCAGTGTGTGGATGTGACCCCTTATAAGGAAGAGGACAGGCTTTCTCAGTCTCTCTCTTGGGTTGTGCTCTTCCTTATAAGGGGTCTCATCACCCTAAGGCCATTACCTCAAGTCTATTAACAGAACAGGATGTCACTATAATGGACAGATGGATGATAGATAGATAAATAGATACTTTCATACTTACAAAGAAAGAATGAAAGAGAAACAGATTAAAGCTACATGAAAACCCACCACTGGAGAAGAGTCCTAAAATATACCCATTTATGAAAGGAATTTAAATGAAGTCAACATATAATGCAGGAGATAATGCCCCAATTGGACATCTTCTGCCACAAAGCAAACCTTCAGTGACAGAAATAGTTTAAAGCTTGTTGAGTCACTGGACAAAGGGGTTTCATAGATGCCCACAAACATCATATGCTATTGCCAAGGCCATTTGTTCTTCGCCAGAATCTTATAGAGATCAGAACCCTATTGGCTAAAGATAACACTTACTTCTGTCATTGAATATGGAGAAATTGAGCTGATGCCCAACTAAAAGCTTTACCCCTACTGACTAGTGTTCATGGTGCTAGAAGACACTCTGTATGCTACCAGAGGAGGAAAGTAATCATCAATATCTCTCAGGTATAGGTATAGATAGATAGATGGATAGATACATAGATAGACAGACAGATAGATAATGCACAAGAAAATCAGATACATAGAACAGAGAAACATAGAATACACAGAAATGATAGATGATGAGGGATTTATTAGATAGATAATGATAAGGGACAGACAGATGACAGATAGACATAGAGTAATATGCTTATGTGAAATCTGAAATTCAATGTGTTTCATGCTTCCTTCCTCAGTCTCAATTTACCACTGAGATTCAGTGTGAGTTCACTGCTCCATCCTACCTCCATTTTCAGTGAAACATTTTCTTTTTAATATATTCTGCTTTCACCACTCATTTACATAAAGCAATGATTACAGTTTCATTCTGAGAGTATAAGCTTCATTATTCATTTCCATGTATTTTTTTAAATAATGACTCAATTCCTGGACTCTTTAAGTCTCATGCCAGTGTTTGAAGAGCCTCTTCGCTATCTGTATTTCCAGTTTAGATTTGACTGAACATCAGACACAAGGAACAATTTAAATAGGTCTTCTTTTAAATTCACATAATCTCCTCCATCAAACCACAGTGTAATTTTTCTTATATCTTTTAATACCCTGTTTTACAGAATAAAACTCTGATACGTGCCTGCTATTTGTTTCTATATGGCTATACTTTATTTTCATTTGTATTTCCTCCTCTATGGAAATTTGTTGAGTTTTAAGATTTTTGCCTTTGGGAAAAAAATCACAGGATTTACTTGAGTGTAGTATTACTAAGGGTATCTGCAGTCTTGGATCTACAGATGAATATATGTTTCCCTTTTCTAAGTCTTTATCATAATATTTAGTATCTTGCCTCATTCTCCATATTCACTGGAGAAGTGAGCAGAGAATGGTTCTGAACTAGTGATGGCAGGGTCATGGGGCATGGATGACTTGTTCAACTGCTTTGGTTTTCATGGGTTCTGCTCTTTCATTTTCCAGGTTTAAAATAGGAAGGCAGGTCCCCATGAAGGAAACTTATCTCCGCTTCCATGAAAAGTCATCACATAGATTTGTCAAATTAGATTTTCTTACTTTCCCTTCCTGGTCTCTGATTGTATAAATTTTTATGCTAGGAAACAGGAAAACTAGAGTCCTTGTATGATATCCATCTTGCAAAATAAAAGTCCTAATTCCTCACACACACATGAAATCACTATAGGCCCTGCCCTGCCCATGCTTGGCACAACTGCAGACTCTGGTGGGGACAATGAGGCCAGTGAGAGGCTGCTGAGGGTAAAATAGGACTCACCCCTCACAATATAGCTGCTGTGCCTCACAAAGGCTATCTCACAGCTAGCTGGCACAGACTTTGTTCCATGCTAGACACTGAGGATGGGAGCAGTTGGAGGATACCCTTTTCCTATTATCTGTGCTCATCAAATAGAAGCAAAGTCATCAGTTCCACAGCTGTGTCTTTCAATCTACCCATAAGCATCAGAGTCAATAACAGACTCTGAGAAATGTCGGGGCCCAAAAAATATCAATTATAAAGTTTGGGGTCCAAACCTCCACTCTATTTCCAGGAGCCTGAATTGTCTTTCGGATGTCTGGCTAATTACTGCTGGATGGCTTGGCCTCAGTGGAGAATGTCTCCTAGTTTGTATAACAACAGACCTCAGCTCTGGGTATACCCGAACCTGTTCTGAGAGCTTTGTTTACTTGCCTTGGGACTGTTTAGGTGTGCTGCTAGGGTTAAAAATTTTTTTTTTGGTATAAGCTTTATACATGAGAGTAGATGTCTTCTGTGGTCACCCCCACTGTTGGAAAGCTATTTAAGAGGGTGCTTGAATAAACCAGAGACTCCAGTTTCCAGCAAGGACTGAGAGTCCTCCTGAAATGACAAGATGTCTGTGTCTCAACTTTATCGCCTTTAGGTAGCTAGGAGTTTCCTGGTCCAGCAACCCCCCCTCCCCCGAGACTCAGGGATAGACCCGGGGCCATTTGGTTGGCTCCAATTTCAACCCCAAAGACATCGATCCAGAATAGATAGCCTCTGTAGCCTGGGACTGATACAAGCTGGGCCCAGCAGAAAAACTTTTCAGTCATCCTTAGTTTATAGCTCAAGCATTCAGTTGTTTCTATGCTCTTAAAACTTCACCCATAGATTATAACTCATATAGGACTACCCTTGTTTTCTTTTGATTCTGCAAATTGGCATTGTTTCAGAACTCTGCATCCTATGGCACACTGTGGAAAAAATGAAACTGTCAAGAGAACACAGATGGAAACAGGCATCTTCCTCAGTCCACAAGTGAAACAACCTCATCAAGGACTTATAGGATAAAGGGCCACTTGCAGTTTCCTCAAATAGGAAGTTCTGTCCTCTTCTTCATGATGCTAAAGTGAAAGCAGGCATGAATAGAGGAAGAATATTTAGAAAGTTGCTGCATATCTTACACATGTTCAAGTGTGCTCTGGTTATCATAAAATTCTTCCATGTAAGATATAAAAGGGTACTTGGAAGAGTCTTGTAAAACCAAAGGGTAGATCACAAAAGGAGGTCTTCTTTCTTTTCACTTATAAAAGCTATTAGGGTCATGTGCTCTGGAATTCTTGTCCCAATTAGTTTTAGTTATCAACTTGATACAGCCTAAGGCCACCATTGTGGAAAGCCATCATTAAAGACTTGCCTATAACACACAAACCTTTGGGCATGTGAATGAGGTAATTGTTAATTGATGCCAGCCCTCTGTGGGTGGCACCATTCCTTAGGCAGGTGGTCCTAAACTATTTAAGAACACTGGCTAAGCATGAGCCTATGAGTGAGCCTGCAAGCATTGTTCCTCTATGATTTATGTGTCAAGCTCTTGCTTTTATTCCTGTGTGGTCTTCCTCCAATGCTGGGCTGTGACATACAAGTCTAAGCCAAATAAACCCTTTCCTCCCCTAAGTTTCTTTTGTTCAGAATGCCTTATCACAGCAACAGAGATGAAACTAGAACACTATGCCTGCTGTTGCTCCTGTGAAATTGGACTGTGTTGCATTTGGTACATAATATGAATGACTGACTAAACATCTTATGAGCCATGTAATCCCCATAATTTCTGGTTGGAAAGGAATCCTTAATGAGGAAGAGTTAAGGAAAGCCTCAGACATACTCTTCTAGTACAGCCCATCAAATGATATCAACTTAATACAAGACCTGAATGATTTTGCTCTTCCTTGCAAAAATCAATCTTTAAATCCCTATTGGTCAGTCTCAGAGATTCTGCATTCCTGCTATATCACTGCCTCATTTATGCCCCACTAGGAAAATATGATAGTCAACCATCACTCTTCTACTACAGATTCTCAGGCTCTGTTGTCCATCAGAATTATCCAGAAAGAATAAAAAGCATTCACTGTGGATGAACTTTGTTAATGTAAATTACGTCTCCAGGTCTCTGCTTCCTACAACACAGCTTCTCCAATGTCAAGTGTCTACATACAACTTAAGAGTCTTGTTAACTGACCAAACATGGTCCCCTAATTCTGAGAAGTCCCTGGGTTCTGCGTTTCTCATAGGGTCCCTGATGGTGCCATCCCTACAGGTCTCCGGACCACATGCCAGGAAGCAAGGTCCTTCCTCTCTAGGAAGTGCAGCTTAACAAAAACTCACCCTTGACTAACAAAGCTCAAAGCCTCCCCTTTCTCCACCTCCCTCAAATTCTTGTTTGTGAACCTCCACAAGTTTGTTTTATAAAAGCACTTTGGACTACTTCAGATGCAAAAGGAATTTAAGTACTTTTCTGTTTCTCAAAACCATTTTTCTTTGCTTAGTCTAAGAGAAACTCCTTTCAAATTACTTCTACTGTCTTTGTACATTTGTCAACAAGAGATGAGAAATACTTATCATAGTACCAGAATTAATTGGTTGAACTTATAGCTACAAAAATAATTTTCAGTAATAAATGCCTAAAAGGTAGAGAAATTTAAAAAAAAAAAACTGCATTTACACTGTATTTTCTCCCCATTTTATTTTTTGAAAAACAAAACAAAAATCCCCATGAAACCTTTCTGGTCTGCCCTGTCTGAGTTGTGATCTCACCTTGCCTTCATTTCTTCATTTTTGATCAACTACCCCTTGAGCACCTAGAAGCACCATGAGCTTGCCCAGCTAATTGTCTCATTGTTCTGACTAAGTACCTCCTAAAAAATAGTTAAGGAATAAAGTGTTTATTCTGGATTACAGTTTGGAAATATCATCCACCATGGTGGAAAGATCATGGGTTAGCTGGTCATATGATATCTGTAGTTAAAAGAGAGAGAGACGGACGCTGGAGCTCATTTCTCTCTGTCTTCTTTCGATTCAATCCAGGACTTCAGCCTATGGCATGGCATTACCTATATTCAGGGTTGAAATCCCCTGCTCTCTTAAACCTTTATGGACACACCCTTAAGGACACATACACACAGAGGCAGAGGTGAGCACACATATACACACACTTATATACTTATCCATAATAATAACAAATAAAATAAAATTGCTTTTAAATGATGTAGAAATAAGAGAATTAAGATGCTGCTATTTTAAAAGTGGGACACACTGCCAGGTCTGTTTACTTAAAGAGAAAGTACATTGCATGAACATAGGCTATGGCCACAGGGCTGAGATGTACACATTTGGCTAATAGAACATATTCTGGATAACCAACAGAAGAGGGAATCCTTTGCTGAGACAAAAATTCCTTGCTAATGCTGTCTGAGCCAGCCTCATCTCACTACAGCTTTGATGCTCATTTGCTCTATGGAGGGTGGGGTGCCCTCTTCCCCCATTTCTCAGGCTAAACAGTATCTCCCTGTATAAATCTTTGCCAAGCTTTATCTGATAGGTTTTGTTACAATTTAACCACACATCTTTAGGCTGTCATTTTTTATTTCTCCCACCCCTGTAAAGAATTGTTACTCAGCTATATTCCTTGTAGAAAATGCCAGGAACTTCCAGGCCAAATATTGCTCTTACACAAGGAACTATTGATGTTTAAAATGAAAATACAATTCAAGTCAGGGGTCTGCAGCTGGGGAGACAAAAATAACAACTTACTTGGGAATTATAAATAAAAATCCCAATATTGCCCCGGACAGAACAAGAATAGGGAGAGAACTGCACTATGTATAGCTCCGATGTATTACACAAGAGCTGCTTCTTGTGTCTAGCATCAGTCTGATTTACAGCTATCCAGCTCAGCTATTCCAGCCCCCAGCACTCATGTCTAATAATCCCTATGTTTATTGTTGTGTACCATTTGGCTATTAGAAGTAACAGGTCTCCAAAAGCTTACCTGCCAAAACAAGAGCCCCTAAAGGCTTCTACCATAAAGCTGAACAAACTAATAGATCAAGCCTTCATAAAAGTGCCTTAGTTGCTAGTTTAAATTCATTATCTTCAGCATATATTGGCAATGGGGTAATCATCAGAAGATGATGGCTTCCAGTTTCCTACATTTCTCCTGAATGTCTGCTGTCAACTTGGCAGCATGATAAAAGACCTGGTCATTGTTGTGAGACAAACTGAGCTATCGGAGATAAAAGCAACACCCTTAGACATCAAAGACATCACGCCTGTGAGAAGGCTAAATAGATACATTCAAAAATTCTCATTCTTTAAGAGAGAAGCCAAAATGCTGTCTGGAGTGATCACCTCATTAAGTCACCTACTGCACAAAGGGTCTCAAAGACTTTCCCATCTTCTCCCCTGTTAGAGTTAAGCTTTGATCTCAGATGTCTGTGCCCATGAGCCACCTGCTGCTTCCACTACCAAAGTTCAGCAGTCTGCAAATGGAAACATAGTGCAAATAGCAAGAAAGCCTAGATGTGAGGTCACCTTCAATGTTTGCCCTTATGAAGTGAGTTGGCTAGAGACCTGTTAAGATTGTACTGACTGTAAGAAAAGAGCTTGAGAAACAGAGGGCCGATTCATAAAAAGTCATTCAAAAAGTATCCATTCTTTTTCTCAGCTCCAAAATGTTCTCTGATTTGTTTTTTTGTTTTAATTTTGGCAGTTTGTGTGCATTGATGTTAACTGTATGACCACTGTTATTTTTATTAATACCACCTCTACCATTTCTGGAGTGATCAACCTATGCCAAACTTGCTAATGAATGTGTAATGTACATTATCTGCTCATTATTAAGTAACCCCTATCACATGCTATGGGCACTGGAACAACAGTCATGCTCACACCAGACATCATCCTTTCTCTATAAAGAATACACAATATGGTCTGTCTTTTTATTTAGCTACTGTTTGCAATACATCATTTGTATTTTGAAAATGATGTAACGGAGGTTGGAATTTTGACCTGGATCCACACAGTTGATAGGGGAGATATCAAAAATGTAATCCTGACTCCATAACTATATACCTAACCTCACAGCTGCCCTGCCATTCTGAGGTTCTGATGTGGCATGGACACTCATTTGGGAGGGTTGAAAAGTGAGGTTAGGTCTTGGAATATTTTCTGGCTTTAGAATGGAAGACTTGTTGGTTTTCAAGCAGTTGGGTTAAGGAAGCTCCCAGTTGTCAGAATAAAAGCAACAAACTGGCAAGATCCCTGATGCTTTACATTTGCTCATTTCCATTGTTGATCTGTCGCCTCCCACTCAGACATACTTTTAAAGACATATTCATCTCAGTCCTGAACAATAGCTCCTCAGTCTCATTCCAGATGCTCATTTAATGTTATGGGAATCTTTGTAACTCATCGTGACAACTGGGATATATACTAGAAAGGTACTGCATTGAGTTGTATAGGTTCAGTCCACACCAGACACTACACAAGACAAGAAATAACAGGTTGTGATATTACAAAAGAAATATGGAAGGGGCACTTTCAAAGCACATCCTGTGCTTTTCTGAAAAGTGTGGAGGATTCATTATTGGTTTTTAGCAGCAGAGCCCCCATGGTGCCCTTGAAGCAGATGATGTCACATCAGCCCCATTATCTGGCTTCCTAGTTCTTTTCAACTCTAAAATCGACTCCTGAGAAACTGCACTTTTAAAATAATGTAGGAAAAAATAAAGAATTCTAGTTTAAAGTTCACCAAGCATCCTCAAACAACAAGGTCTACCTCTATCACAAACTTCCTTTGATTATTATTTTGCCATTTGAGGCAGATGTCATACAGCCAAGAATGATTTAACTCCTGCTTGACCTGCCTCCACCTCCAGACACCGTCCCTTTTCTTAGACAGGTATTTTATCTCCTGAAAATTGTCCATGTCTATTAAATGTACAAGTCTCAAAGGAGAAAAGATAGAATAGTGCATGGATATTAGCATAGTCCACTTCCTTTGGAACCACCATCTCACTTAATGTTCTATACCAGAATCCCCAGCAGCGGATATACAGCATGAGGCTACTTTAATAAAAACAGCATGAGCCCCCCGACACCCAGGAAGTAGGTTGTGTAAGGTGTGAATGAACATTCCTGTCACTTAAGATTAGGAAATTATTTTGTCCCTTGGGTTTAACTGACTCACAACCCCCTCACTCTCCACCAGAAACTATATGTCTGAAGATGGAAAAAAAAATTAAAACAAAGTGAAGATGCAAAGACTTCCCAACATTGTACCTAGTTGTTTTATCTTTGGAAAAGCTCACAGTGACCTGAATGAAGCTCACTGTGGTGAACTGACTTTCCCAGAGACTCCCAAGCAGGGTACGAAGAAACTGACTTGGCATCTTGACTTGTTACCAAAATCTGTAAATTTCCAATATTCTTTTCTTAATATTTTTAAATCAGTGAGTGTCAAGCTACAATGCCAAACATGTCAGGAAAGATTCCAGAAATGAATAATACTTCAGGTTAAAAATCAACTGAATTTAAATCTTTAAAAATAAATGCATGTCCATCAAATGCCATGTGATCTGGTGGGCTTAACTGAATAGCATGAGGTCAACTTCACAGTGAATCATCAGACTAAATGGACAGAGATAATTGTTTCTTCCATGGCCCTCTCCTGCAGAGCAGCAAAACCAACTTAGAAGCCAGCCAGTGAATTCTCACAAGACTCCTTTGAGTGTTTCAAGATGGGTGGATACTGATCCTCCAAGCCTTGGCCATGAATGCAACTTATAGTGTGTAACTGTGTTCAGTGCAGCATGCTGCTCTCAAGACTGAGGGAATAAACACACCTGATTCCAAATTCTTAGCCTTTCTATTCTTGACAAGTGAAGACAGTCAGTCACTGTTAACAACTTTGAATCCTTACAGCCAAACAAAGCATCTCCATGAAAAATCATTCTGGGTGAAGGTAGTTCCTGCATGTGTTCTATGGGATCCCAGAGTCCTCTAAACTCTGCAGGAATGAGTATTTAGACACAACATACTTCCCATCCCATGGCCTTATTTTGAGGAGACTGGTTGCCAAGGCCCCATTTATCTAATAAGCATTAAGTACTTTAAAATTTCCTGGGGGCTGGACTTGAAAGAAACTTAAGAGTGCTAAAAAGGCAGAAACACTGAGTGAACAGAGCCACAGACGTTTATCCCACTCACTTGTAACCACACTGCTCAACATGTGGAGCATGTGGACTCCCAAATCTGTGGGTCAGCCCCAAGTTCTCTACATGCCTAGCAGTTACACATTGCCTTCCCCAACATGGGCCAAGGCTGACCTCAAACTTCCCATGCTCCTGCCTCAGCCTCTCAAGTGAGGAAACTACAAGTGTGCTCCACCACGCCAGGCTCTTCCCTCCCTCTTTTCATCATTGAGGTACCAGCTACAGTACACTCCAGGCATCCCCAGTGATGGTTTCTAATTTATCTTTCACAGGTGTAGTTATGGTTCTGTTTTTTGCATGTTTGTTTGTCACTATGTGCATATGTACATTTTAAATTTTAAAGATTAAAGAGGCAAGAATGAGTCAACCCTGAAAGAGGATTTATATTCAAATTTTATGTATTCTAGTCAGTCAGCCGATTCTGATCTTTATAAAATTATCAATTCCTCCTAATGAAAAGAAAAGAAAACCAAGGCTCAACTCAGGGAGCACTACTTGAAACTAGATTCTACTCCAAATTAACTTGATGGCTCTGGGCAAATTAGTAAAGTCTCACTGGTTATGCCTAAAAGGGACAGATCGTTTCATAGGGATTAAGTTGGGTAACATAGGGAAAAGGTGTAAAACAGACCAGACTCACCAGAAGAAAGGACTTCCAGAAGTGGCAGTCATCACCTGCAAGATGCCTCAGTTCTGTAAGTACAAAGGTCTACATGCTTCCTGGTTAAGGGCTCAGGACAGACACAAAGTCCACCAGACAACAAAGTACACACTCCCTCCATTAGAACTTAATAGAAACGAGTGACAGAAAAAAATAGTCCCACAATATGACCTGTTCAAGAACGTAGAGTGGAACAGAGTGGCAGCTCAGTCAGTAAAGTGTTCACCATACCTGTGAGGAGAACTGAGTTTGATCCCCAACACCCATGTAAAGTCAAGGGCAGCAAGGAAATCTTTAGCCTGGCCCCAGAGAGCTTGAGATGGTAATACACTAAAGCTAGCTGGGTAGCCAGTGCAGCCAGAGTGAGCTCTGGGTTTAAAGAGACCTCAAAAATAAGGTGGAGAGCAACTAAGGAAAACACTCAATACTGACTACTGACCTCTGGTGTGTGCAGGGGAATAGATAGAGAGACAGAGACAGAGACAAAGAATCAATTGAAGCATTTAAGTGTAGATCATGTTGTTTGTGGCATACAATCTGTGAATGACCTCCAAGGCCTTCTGATTTGCCCTCAAGGCAGCTTTTGACTCCCTTTGTTAATGGCATCCTTCTTCAGAGAAAAAACTACCTCTCTGCAAACCTCACCACTTTCTCCCTTTGACTAAAACACTGCAAGAGCCAGAGTCCTCTGAGCACTGTAAACTGTCTTCATACCAGTGCATGGAAGTCTTACTCAATTAGAGACATCGTTTCATCTAAGACTGGGGAATTTAGCCAGAAGCTATCCTAAAATGCAAGACTTTTACAAAATATGGTGGAAATGTCAACTGTCCCAAACAGTCATGATCTGGGACACCTGTATGGCATAGCATTCCATCCTTCAGTCTCCCCAGCTCATTAGCTCTCCTTACACTCCTTAGGGACTTCTGAAGGGACTCTGGCAAGCATGGCTCTGGCAGGCCTTGCCCTTCTGTCTCAATTCCTTGGCCTTGCTAAAAACCTGTTAGATTACATTCCTGATGTTAGCCTCCAAGGTCTATTCCCTTATTTGGCCATTTGCTCCTCCTGAGGCTCACTACCTAGGTCCAGCTATCAAAGTATTGAAATTAAGTATCAAAAACACCCTTTGGCTCCCTTAATTAACATGTTCAATTAAAATTAAAAACCCCATCCTAACATAGGGTTTTCCCTTGTAACCTTATAAACCACCATTTCCTATGTGTCATGTCTGTCTCCTCTCTATCCAGAGGTAGTCCTTTGTCATTCCCTCCCTGGGATAAATACCACTGCCCCCTTTCCCTTGTTCCCTTCCCCTTCTCCCTTGTCCTCTACCTCTGGTGGTTGTCTCTTATCCCTGCCCTCTGTCCCTCCAGGGCAAATAAATCTCCCTTGTGCTGAGAACTTGGCCTTGAGGGTCCTGAGGGTCCTGATACTTTTCCTTTCAACTCTGGTGTTCAAAAGCTACAACTTCACCAGGAATTCCCCTTTCAGACTTGAGGGCAAACCAAAGAGAAAAAACATTAAAAGAAATTTGATGGCACACATTCACTAAGCCAATTTCTTACTGCCAGCAGAGTGAAGGGCAGCATGACAGCATTGTGGTTCGGAGCTGCTGGGAGCTGTACATCCCCTGCTTTCTCCCATGGGAGCTGTAGTCAAGGACAACAACTAGAGGGCAGGTACTCTTGTCCTTGATGTTTTATATAAACAGGAAATGAGGGCCTGCCTCCTTGTTCTCAAGGAACACACACTGGATGAAGGATGGCAACTTTTATTTCACAGATCAGTAAACTGATAAACACAAAGAGATGGAAATTAACTTGTTCAAAGCACCCAGAGGGAAGAAAATCTGTAGATTGAAAAGTCTGAAGCCACAGCTCATCTGTTGTCATGGCTTCATCTTGTACTTCTCATGGTATATTAACAACAAATCAACAACAGCAGAAGACTTCAGGCTGCCAACCTCACCAATACTGCAAGAAAAGAAAGTAAAACACAGTGTGTTTATTATGGTTTATATCTTTGTTTGTTTGTTTGTTTGTAAAGGAAGCTCGTGTGGGCCAGGATAGCCCTAAATTCACTAGGCACCTGAGGATCCCAAGAATGCACCACTGGGACCATCAAAAATGCAACATTCTTTACAAATGGTCACCCACAAAGCAAAATGTGCAGGGATCAGACAATGAATGCAAGCCCAGTGCTGGGTGCTAAGGTTCTTTACATAACAGTGAATGCAGCTCACTAAGAGAACAGTGGTTCTATGAGGAGACTAGCAGCTGGTGCCAAGGTAAAATGCCAGAGGTGCTGTCATTCGTCATCAGATATCCAGCCTGAAAAGGCTTTTGTAATGACACCAGCAAGAACTCCATAGCAAATGAACACAAGAGAACTATATTCATTTCAAAAACTGAAACTAGGAATCCCACTCAGAAAAATGCTTAAGATGAAACAAATTACAATATTCAAAACTATAAATGAGTCAGGGACACATAAGGCAGATGCAGATGAAGTCCCCTACAAAGGAGCACAAGTTTATAAATGGTCCCCATCAGTGCATTTTGAACAATAAAGAGGAAATACTTGATCTTCAAAGATTGCTAGCTTGATTTTTTTAACTGACATTTCTTTTTTTCTCCAGAAACATGCATTCTATCTGAACATTTAATCACAAAAGCACTTACTTAGTTGAACAAGGAAATGACTTTTCTTCCCAGATTCTCTGTGAAACCTTTAGCCCTGCTTTACTGCTGAAAGTGGATTTGGTGTTAAATGAGCAACATCTTAAAATTATCTACCCCACAGTTAATATGTCGCCCTCTACCTATAACACAGCTAGGATTCTTTGAGTTCGATACATGTAATCAAAATCAGGTTACCAGGAAAATAAAGGAAGAATCCATTATTAAAGGTGGTAAAAACAAAATCAATATTCTGTACCTGTTTTTCAAGCCTCTCATAATTCTCCCAGCATCCTCACTCTATATCAGGGTGGCAAATACTTCTCACAGTGATATGAACAACCCAACTGCCCAAATCTTCAAATTCACCTATTAACAACAAATCCAAGATCCATTTGAGCAGAAGATACAAGGTGCCTTTTGAAATGTAATAGAAGAAAGGCATGTACTCTGTGAAGTCTTGAGGTCTACTGAGAGCATGATAAATATGGTTGATAACTATATCCTATATTTTAAAAGTTGTGAGATAGTATACTTTAAGTGTTCTCAAAACAAAAATGATGAATATGTGTGATAAAACATGTTAATTGGTTTAATTTAGCCATGCCATTGTGAACATACTGTATTGTGTATCATAATTGTGCATGACTTTATTTATGAGCTAAATAAATGAATGGAAAAAAAGAAATGTAATAGTAAATATTATACACTGAAGACTGTCAACCTTTTTCATGTAGATTTTCCTAAACTCTTGCCTCTGTGAAGTCAGTGAGAACCAGAAGTTTCCAAAGGTTCCCTTACATAAAGCAGGTTCCTAAATAACCCCCTGGTATTTGTGTTGTTTAATTCATTAGGCTTATGAGCCTATAAACTTTGTAGAGACCCATAAAAACTTCAAGACCTGTAAAGAAACATATGTGCTCAAAAATAAAAACCATAAAGTCAATATTGATACATGGCAATTTGTCTAAAAATGTGCCACTATATCAATTTTGAAAATGACTGAATTCATTATTCGGTTTTGCAAATTATTAAATTCTGCCTCAAAACTACAAAAAGAAAATCAGAGAAGTATTAATATCCATTGATTTATCCACAAAATGTATTGCAAGAGCATCGAATTCTGCATTACTATAATCACAAGCAGTCAAAAGACTCTTAAGATGTGTAGGGTGGATTTTCTCACTTGTTTTATGGGAACATGAATACTGTTAATCAAGGCCATTTTTCAATTAAATGGCTAAGAAGAATCAAATAATTGCAAAGGGAAAATTATAAAATATCTTTCAAATGTTTGCAGCAAAAACTGCTCCTTAATAAAGAGCATTGGATATTATGTTTATTATGAAATGGTATGTAATGCCTACAAGGTGTTGAAGCACCATGGCATCCCTGTTTCTCTGCACCCATTCTCCACCCGGCCTAATTCCTCCAGGAATAGACCACTGAGAGTCATGTAAATGATTCTGCTCTGCTCACTCTTGTGTGGCTTCCACAGCAGTCAATATAATAAGGTGTCCTGCGCCCAGTGTCCTTTTGGACCACAAAATCTCTCAAGCGAACTTTTGAAGAAATTCAATTGTCTCTATCTTTAAAATGCATCAAAATTCAGACGACTGTGTCTCACCCTTCATCTCCTATTCTTTGCTCTAAGCTGCTGTCATCTTGTGTCTGGATAACAGCAATTGCCTCAAAGTAGGTTTGCTACATCTTTTCTTGTTCTCTACAGTCCTCTCACAGGAAACAAAGTAAAATTCTCAGACAGGAAATCATGTCCTCTGCTCAAAATTCTTCAGCTGGAAGAGTCCACGGAAATAAGAGCCACAGTCTCCGTGACCTGGCCTCTTCTACCTCTGCTTTTCTCCTTTATCTTTCCATGGTCTCATGACTTTGCTCAAGGGACTTTCTGGCTGTTTCCTCACTGTGCCATAAACATCTCTAATTTTAGGCCATTTCACTTCTTGTTATCTTAGCCTGGAACATCAGTACCCAAGATTTTAGCTACAATAAGGACGGGCCAGGTAAGATATGCCCACTGATACAATGGTGGCACAAATGTTATGGATACAACCTACCACGTTCTGGTTGGACTTAAAGCCCGTTCCACAAGATAGAATGCATGCCTGATTCTGTCAACTGGGCCAAAGATGTGTGGGCAACTAGGTCACTGGTCCTAAGGGACAAACTAATCCTATTATTCTGCTAAATAGAATTGGCAATAAACTATCCCCTAAGTAATTGTCTTTGTACCCATAGATTAGTTCATCTTCCAACTCTGTTTACAGTGGGCAGCAATTAATACAGACTGGTGAACATGCAGAGAATAAGAGACTGTGGTGTGCTCAATTCTAAATGGGACATCTGTATCACATCCCCTCTCCCCAAGGCTTAGAGTTCATTATGGAAGAGGCTTCATCAAGCTTGTAAGACCCATAGATAGAGGACACCTGCAGGAAAACAGCTTTTATTGGTCATAGCAGGGCCATGGCACACATGAACTTACATAAGCTATGAATGATAAACAAGATCAAGCCAGCCAAAAGCCCAGCATGGATGGGGGAGTGAATCATGAAGTTGCACCCATAACTGGGGAGCCATTGGCAATTTGGTTGCTGCAGGAGGAAGAGTGCTTTTTCCTCAGAATGTGGGCCTTAAAAAGTTACCCATGCTACAGGAGATGCAGGGACAGGGAGTGAAGGTAGACAGGACCAAAACTCATTGCATGTGTGAACAAAATTCTCAAAACAAATTAAAGTAACTCAATCAGATTAATCATACTTATCTCCTCAAACATTTACCATGCATTTATATTAAAGACTTTAAAAACCATTTCATCTAGGCTTTGGAAATATGCAATTCACCATTTCTATCTATAGTCACCCAACTGTGCAATGCTCCCCAACAACTCCTTGCTGCTATCTAACCATCACTCAGTGCCTGTTGTTCATTCTTTTCCTGGTCTCTCTCCAGCCCCCAGCTTTTGGTAATCACCATTCTGCTCCCAGCTTCAACAAAAATCAATGTTTTTTTAATGTCTCATGTACCTTAGAGATCATGGAACACTTGCCTCTCTATGCCTGGCTTATTTCATTTCATGTAAGATTTCCCATCCCATCCAGGTTGCTGCAAAGAACAAGATCTTAGCTTTCTTTTTATGAGTTAAAGTTTCTAGAAGCAAGCCACAGGGTGAAAGCTGAGATTTTATCTGGTTTACTTCTGTACCCCAAGATTTAAACTCATACTTTGTGCACCAACTAGGAAATCTAACAAATCCCCCAGAAGCTCCAGGCCATTAGAAAGTTCTAGATCTCAGGAAGCCAAAGTTTCTTTATCCATTAAAAACAGAAAGGATAGAAGATGCCCCCAAACACAGCCACTTTCCTTGTAAACAACAGTGGAGCTGGTCTTAGGCTGTTCATGGGCTGCCTTCCTTCGGTTTTACTCTTTTACATGCTGGTTCATTATTTGGTACATAATCAGGTGCTGAAATCAATAGTATAACATTTTACTAGATGTCAGCACTATAATGAGAATTTGGTTAGGATGTTATATAAAAACAATACAGGGGCAAAGGACCATCACCCATAGAAATGCTGAGACAGCTAAACCAAATATTCACAGGCAGCCAAATCAAGCAACCTATTAGTTAGTACTAATAGCTAAAACTTTTAAGTGCTTCTAATGCCTAAGCTCTGAATACATGTAATATAATTTAACCTTCCCAACAATCCTATGAATTGTGTCATTCTCATTACACAGAAAAGGGATATCAGAGGGAGTTAATTAAGCATCTCTCCAACCTGCCCAGAGCTAATAAGTTGCAGAGTTGAGACTCAAACTTCACACCCTCAGCTTTGCTAAGTAAGAGAGTGACACCAAGGTCCTATTTACCTAATTAATGTGCTTAATCCCATGTGGCTCATTAGCTTAGAGCATGTTTCATTATGGCTAGGGAGCTGGCCCAGTAGGCAAGCTCTTCAGCATGTCATGAGATGGACTGGTTTTTAAAATTTAAGAATAGCATTCCCACCTCTGACCCAGTCATAGCATCCTCCCCTCTGCTTCCCATTCTTCCAGTGACAGCAGAGATAGAAGCATGAGAGCAAAGCAGACCTTTGGGTTTATCCTTTTGTGCCTCTGCCAGGACCCACAGGGCAGAGAAGACATGACATTTCTGCAGAGTGTGGAAAGCCAGATGAATGATGGGAATCACTACCCAAAAAAGTTCTTAATTTCTGCAAAATTGTTAAAAATACCAATTTTTTCTTTAGGTTGGTAAAATAAAAAATTGTACCATGGTAATTAAGAATATCTACTGGAATGCTCTTTGAGGCATCGGGACAGAAATCTGGAACATGTTAAAGTTATCATAGAGGTAAAGGAAATTGTTTTCCTCAGCATTGTTCAAAAGGCACCTATGGAAATCCCAGGGCTCTCTTCAGCAAAGGTGGCAAATATTAATAACTGGACACTGGGCCTGGCATTGGTGGCGCACGTCTTTAATCCCAGCACTCGGGAGGCAGAGGCAGGTGGATCTCTGTGAGTTCGAGGCCAGCATGGTCAGAGCAAGTGCCAGGATAGGCTCCAAAACTACACAGTAAGAAGAATTTGAATAAATCTGGGTCTAGGGGAAAACATGGAACCTCACAGGTGTGGATAGAGAGTGAACAAGATAAAGGGCTTGTAATCAGAGCTCCGGGTGGAGAACTGTCTGAACATGGGTAGTAGAAAGCTTTGCTTTGTTCTCCCATGCATCAGGCAGGTGCCTCAGCATTTATTACCATGGTTAAGTTCATCAACTCAGCACAATGGGGAGCGCTAAGACAAATGACAGTTCTTAGCTGGAGACTCCAAGCAGGATGGCCACTGCCCACCAAAGGTGGCTCTGGGTCCCTGTTCAGTGGACTTGCATTCTCACTATGTAAAGAGGTCAAGAACCTCATTCTGGAACCTGACCAAAAGCAAGCAAATGATACAACAGTGACAGGGTGTGAGGAAATGATTTAGGTCTATGGTCTGTTGGAAACCTCACAGGTAGTTCCTCTGATGCTTCCACACAAGATCAAGATAGATGTCACATTTCTATAACATGTCTGGTGCCCTAGAGCCCTGTCTATATAAATAGCCCAGCTATAACTCAACTAAATCTCCCATTAAACCAACAGAAAAGCCACAGCTCCCGTTGGACCCAAGAAATCACCTTACTTATTCCCACAAGGAAATAGCATCACCCTCAAGATTGTGGCAACAGAGGCAATACCAAGAAATGGAATTTTATTTTGTGTGTGCATGGTGTGTATGCTGCATGCATGTAAATGTGCTGATGTGAACAACCATGTCCTCTCATGATGAAGCAAGAGTAGGACATCAGTATCTTCCTCTAGTGTCTCCACTGTAGTTCCTTAAAACACTGACATGGAAGCTCCCCATTTCAGCTTACCTGGCTAGCAGTGAGGTCTGGAGATCTGCCTGTCTCTGTCTCCCAGAGATGGAGTTAGAAGAACAGGTGGCCACACCCAGCTTTTCATATGAATGCTGGGAATGCAAACTCGGGTCCTCTTATCTGCATTCTTGTCCACTAGTCCATTTCCCCAGACCAAAAATTATAGTTTTAAAGATACCAGTGTAGAAAATATGCAATGAAAGATGAATGAGCACTCTGTGTATTAGGTATGATGCAGTTGGGGATGAAATGAATCCCACTATTGAAAAACAAAGTGATTATCACCTAATGTGCATCATAATACAAGCAGGATAGAAGCTAACTCTCCTACTCTACTTCCAAACAAAATCTCAGCCTAAAGTACAGAGAAAAACAAAGGGCACTGAGTGTCCCTGCTAATAAAAGCAAAAGAAAACAACAATTTAATTTAAATAAGCTAATCCAAACATCCGCTTCACTTAAAGCTGGGAAAATGTCATTTCATTAAATCATAATGTTTTCATTTCCAAAGATGACTGTCAGCACAAAACTATTTTATTATAATGAAAGGCATGGAACACATGGAAAACACCATGATTTTAGATTAAGTAACTTGAAATATGTCTCAGTTCTTTTGTTTAAAAGAAAAATTATAATGAACTTATGAAGCTTCTATACCTAAATCAGGGGACAACGACACCAGATTGATTTACATGGAATGCTTTGTGGGCTAGCACACATCCATAAACAGTCCCTTTGCTCCTGAATCCTGAGCATACACAGTACTGGAGCTAAGCCCATCTGTGACTATTAGCATCTACTTGGGGGAGGGGCCGTTGTCTTGACCACAACAACACTGCCTCTATTGCAGCATCTTCAGTAGCTTGTTTTTACAGCTCAAGATCAACTTTATTTTGTTCAAAGGTAGTAAACAATTGACACAGCAGGTTTTAATCAACCAGCTCTCCACATAGGAGAGAAAGTACAAACAGAAAATCAAAGGAGTTTCTTTAAACCATTTAAGAACCTGTGAAAGTAATTCTAGTACTTACCTTTTCTGGAATGAAATTAATTCATGAATATTATAAAAAAATAAAGAAATATGGAGCCAGCAAGATAGCTCAGCAGGCAGAAGTGCTTGCTGCCAAACCTGATCTCCTGAATTAAAGCCCCAGGACCCATATGGTGGAAAGAGAAAACTAACCCCTCTGACCTCTATACATTCACTGTGGTACACATACATAACTCTCCCCTCGCCCCTCTTCTCCTATCAGGGTGATGACAATTTCAATAATTCTTGAAGTCTCTACTGTCCCTTCATGAGAGAGGAAAAAACAACCACATTTGCAAAGTGGCCACTTGGAGTTGTTCCAGAGTGAAAATCTAAGTTACATCTGAGGCTGAGTCATAGCCACACCCCAGAGCCAGAAGCACCTGCACCTTCAACACAGTTGACTGACAGCACAACTTTACACACACACACATACACACACACACACACACACACACAGAGAGAGAGAGAGAGAGAGAGTCCCACAGATATATATCACATACAAAGAGAGAGACAGACCTGCACTCACATAGATGCATATAATGTTGATAAGTACATGTGATAAAAATACAAACAGGCAATTTAATTTATTTATAATCCATTGTCACTTCTAAGATTTGGAAAATATATTTCCAAATATTTGGGTAACTCTACAGAAGAATGCCAATGAATGCCCACCTTGAGCTAGAGACACAGCTCAGTAATGGAGGCTGGGCCTGCCGTACGCAAGGCCCTAGGTTAGTCTCAGTTCTAGATAGAAAACTAAACAAAGAAAAAGACACATACCTGCATCTTGATTCTTGCACAAAAAATAATGTCCAATAATTCCCTTTTCTTCTGTTGTGTGTTTTCTACAACATCTCAGAGGCTGGTCAGCATTTCCCCCTACTCCACAGCCTTCATTAAATGAATTTGTTCTAATGAATTGGAACAGTGGTTGCTACTAGACATGATTTTACAGGTGGCACTATTTTAAACTGCAGCTAAAAGTGCCCCACACATTCACGTTTATGCCCAACCATCATCCTAAAGTAATTCCAAGAAATGAAATCACAGGCTCAGTGACAGGCATGATTGTAAGATGTTCAGTGGCACTCCTGGAAAATCATTCTCACCCACTTCCCAAGAGACAAGAGTGAGGTTGTCCACATCCCTGACAGTTACACTTTCTTAATCTTGACTTATTCAATAGATTGAATAAAAGCACTTAATTGTCTTAATTTGCATATATTTGAACAGCAGAGAAATATATGCTTCTATTAAACCATTTATTTTCTCTTCTTTTATGAAATGTCTTCCTATATGGGTTTTATGCCTCATTTAAGGAATTTACATATTTATCTGTTTTGTATTGATCTGATGAAATTCTTTCTATATTGAGGAAACACTCAACCATCTATTTTGCTAGTTTGTTATATTGCAATGCTTTCCTTTTAAAGCTTTCAAATTTTGAAATTTATGACCCTCTTCTTTATCTTTCTGAATTTATTTACTTTTTCAGCTTTTTAAACCCTAATTTAAAAAATATGCATACGTGTGTACCAGGGGATCAGAGTGTGATAGTTTGAATGTAATTGGTCCCCATAAGTTCATAGGGAGTGGCATTATTAGGAGATGTGGCGTTGGTGAAATAGGTTTAGCCTTGTTAGAGGAAGTGTGCCACTGTGGGGATGGGCTTTGAGGTCCTCTGTGTTAAGCTATACCTAAGTCAGTTCACTTCCTGTTCCCTGCTGATCAAGGTCTAGTACTCTCATCTTCTTCTCCAGCATCATGTCTGCCTGCATGCTGCCACATCCCATCATGATGATAATGGACTAAACCTCTGAAAGTGTAAGCCATCCCATTAAATATTTTCTTTTATAAGAACTGTAATGGTCATGGTGTCTTTTCACAGCAATAGAAACTCTAACTAGCCCCCTCTGGGAAATCCAGCCCCAGGGTCTACAGGCAGACTAAACCGGTCCCTGAGGACCCAGAGAATCTGGGCTATTCCACTCACAGGCAGTGCAGAGTGCAGAATGCAGAGAGTGCAGAGGTGAGCAGCTTTGGCCTCTGACTTGGGCCCAACTTCTGACTGCCCACTCTGGGAACACCTGCCCAAGGGTCTGCAGACAGGATGACTCAGTCCCTGAGGACCAAGCAACCCAGAGTCTGCTGACATCTCTGCACCAGTCCTGCTGAAGCCTACAGAACGCCAAATAGAGTGGACCACAAAAGAAAGTCCCCTTGTCACATAATAATTAAAACACCAAACATACAGAATAAAGAAAGAATATTAAGAACAGCAAAGGAAAAAGGCTAAGTAACATATAAAGGCAAACCTATCAGAATTACATCAGACTTCTCCATGGAAACTCTAAAAGCCAGAGGGACCTAGATAGATATTCCACCAACTCTGAGAGAACATGGATGCAAGCCCAGACTACTACACCCAGCAAAGCTTTCAATCACCATAAATGGAAAAAACAAGATATTCCACGACAAAACCAGATTTAAACAATATGTAACCACTAATCCAGCCCTACAGAAAGTACTGGAAGGAAAGCTCCAACCTAAGGAAATTAACTACACTCACAAAACCATAGGCAATAGATAATCCCACTTTATGAAAACCCAAAAGAATAAGCAGGGTAAATCCACATACAATATCATGACCAACAACAAATCAAAAACAAACAAGAATAAACACTCAATGGACCTTAATTTCCCTCAATATTAATGGTCTTAACTAGCCTATAAAAAGACACGGGCTAACAGTTTGGATATGAAGACAGAATCCATCCTTCTGCTACATACAAGAAACACACCTCGAATTCTAAGATAGACAATATGTCATAGTAAAGGGTTGGGATACAATATTCCAATCAAATGGAACCCAAAAAGGAGCTGGGGTAGCTATCCTAGTATCTAACAAGTTAGACTTCAAACTAAAATCAATCAAAAGAGATGAAGAAGGTCATTTCATATTCATCACAGGAAAAATCCATCAGGAAGAAGTCTCATCTATGCCCGCAATAAATAGGCACCAACATTCATAAAAGAAACATTATTAAAACTCAAATCACAAATCAGACCTCACACAGTTATAGTGGGAGACTTCAACACCCCACTCTTGCCACCGGACAGGACCACCAGACAGAAACTTAACAAAGAGACAAGGAACTAACAGAAGTTTTGACCCAATTGGGATTAACAGACATCTATAGAACTTTCCATCCAAACAAAAAAGAATATACCTTCTTTTCAGCATCACATGGAACCTTCTCAAAAATTGACCACATTCTTGGCAACATAGCAAACCTCAACAGGTCCGAAAAATTGGAATAATCCCCTGTGTCTTATCAGACCACCATGTTTTAAAGTTAGAATTTAAAAACAACACTAATTCCAGAAACCTACCAACTCATGGAAATTGAACAACATGCAATTGCACCATACCTGGGTCAAGGGAGAAATAAAGAAAGAAATTAAAGACTGGCTAGAATTCAATGAAAATGAAGACATAACATACCCAAACATATGGGACACTTTGAAAGCAGTACTAAGAGGAAAGTTCATAGCTCTAAGTGCTCACATGAAGAAACTAGATAATAGTAACACCAGAGAGCTAAAATTACAGCTGAAAGCTCTAGAACAAATAGAAGCAAATGCACCCCTGAGGAGTAGACACCAGGAAATAATTAAACTGAGGGCAGAAATCAATAAAGTCAAAACAAAGAAAACAATACAAAGAATCAATGTAACAAAGAGTTGGTTCTTCGAGAAAATCAACAAGATAGAAAAACCTTTATCCAAACTAGCCAAAAGAAGAGAGAGAACTTGCAAATTAACAAAATCAGAAATGAAAAGGGGGACATAACAACAGACACCGAGGAAATCCAGAGAATCATCAGGTCATACTTTGAAAACCTGTACTCCACAAAATTTGAAAATGTAAAGGAAATGAACAATTTTCTGGACAGATATCACTTACCAAAATTGAATCAAGGACAGTTAAGCAACTTAAATGGACCTATAAACTCTAAGAAAATAGAAGCAGTCATCAAAAGTATCCCAACCAAAAACCCCAGGGCAAGATGGTTTCAGTGCAAAATTTTACCAGAAATTCAAAGAAGAGCTAATACCAATACTCCTCAAATTGTTCCCACAATAGAAGCAGAAGAGTCATTGCCAAAATCTTTTTAAGAGGTTACAATAACCTTGATACCCAAGCCACACAAAGACACAACTAAGAAAGAGAAATAGAGACAAATATCCCTCATGAACATTGATGCAAAAATTCTCAATAAAATACTGGAAAACCAAATCCAAGAAAACATCAGAGAAACCATGCACAAAGATCAAGTAGGCTTTATCCCAGGGATGCAAGGATGGTTCAAAATACAAACATCCATCAATGTAATCCACCATATAAACAGACTGAGGGAAAAAAAAAACACATGATTATCTCACTAGATGCCAAAAGGCCTTTAAAAAAAATCAACGCCCCTTCATGATAAAGGTCTTGGAGTAATCAGGGATAACAGGAACATACCTCAACGTAATAAAAGCAATGTACAGCAAGCCAACAGCCAACATCAAATTAAATGGAGAGAAACTCAATGCAATTTCTCTAAAATCGGGGACAAAACAAGGCTGTCCACTCTCTCCATACCTCTTCAATATTGTCCTTGAAGTTCTAGCTAGAGCAATAAGACAACAAAAGGAGATCAAGGGAATACAAATCAGAAAGGAAGAAGTCAAACTCTCACTATTTACAGACGATATGATAGTCTACATTAGTGACCCGAAAAACTCTACCAGGTAACTCCTACAGCTGATAGACACCTTCACCAAAGTGGCAGGATACAAGATTAACTCAAAAAAATCTGTAGCCCTACTATATACCAATGACACATTGATGGAGAAAGAAATCAGAGAAACATCACCCTTTACACTTGCCAAAACAACATAAAATACATTGGGGTAACACTAACCAAAAAAGTGAAAGACCTGTACAGTAAGAATTTTGAGTCTCTAAAGAAAGAAATTAAAGAAGATACCAGAAAATGGAAAGATCTCCCATGCTCTTGGATAGGTAGGATCAATATAGTAAAAATGGCAATCTTGCCAAAAGCAATCTACAGATTCAATGCAATCCCCATCAAACTCCCAACACAATTCTTCACAGACCTGGAAAGAACAATTTTCAACTTTTTATGGAGAAACAAAAGACCCAGGAGAGCCAAAACAACCCTGTACAATAAAGGAACTTCTGGAGGCATCACCATCCCTGACTTCAAGCTCTATTACAGAGCTATAGTCCTGAAAACAGCTTGGTATTGGCACAAAAATAGGCAGGTAGACCAATGGAATGGAGTTGAAAACCCTGATATTAACCCACACACCTACGAACACCTGTTTTTTGACAACCAATCCAAATTTATACAATGGAACAAAGAGAACATCTTCAACAAATGGTGCTGGCATAACTGGTTGCAGACATGTAGCTGCAGATAGACCCAAGCCTATCTCCTTGCACAAAACTTAAGTCAAAATGGATCAAAGACCTCAACATAAATCCAGCTACATTGAACCTATTAGAAGACAAAGTGGGAAATACCCTTGAAATAATTGGTACAGGAGACTGTTTCCTGAACATAACACCAGTAGCACAGACACTGAGATCAACAATTGATAAATGGGACCTTCTGAAACTGAGAAGCTTCTGTAAGGCAAAGGACACAGTCAGCAAGACACAACAGCAGCCCACAGACTGGGAAAAAATATTCACCAACCCCACATCTGACAGAGGGCTGATCTCTAATATATACAAAGAACTCAAGAAGCTAGTCTGCAAAACACCAAACAATCCAATTAAAAACTGGGGTACAGAACTAAATACACAATTCTCAATAGAGGAATCTAAAATGGCTTCAAGACACATAAGAAAGTGTTCAACATTCTTAGCCATCAGGGAAATGCAAATCAAAACAACTCTGAGATACCATCTTACTCCTGTCAGAATGGCCAAAATCAAAACACCAATGACAGTTCATGCTGGAGAGGATATGGAGAAAGGGGAACACTTCTCCATTGCTGGTGGGTATGCCAACTTGTACAGCCACTTTGGAAATCAGTATGGCAACTCCTCAAGAAAATGGAAATCAGTCTACCACAAGATGCAGCAATTCCGCTGTTAGGCATAATACCCAAAAGAAGCACATTCATATAAGAAGGAAATCTGTTCAACAATGTTCACAGCAGCATTATTTGTAATAGCCAGAAACTGGAAGGAGCCTAGATGCCCCTCTACCTAAGAATGTATAGAGAAAATGTGGTACATTTACACAATGAAGTACTACTACTCAGCAGGGAAAAAACCATGGAATCTTGAAATTCACAGGTAAATGGATGGAACTAGAAGAAACCATTCTGAGCGATGTAACCCAATCACAAAAAGGCAAACATGGTATGTACTCACTCATATGTGGATTTTAGAAACAGAGTAAAGGATTACCAGCCTACAATCCACACTGCCAGAGAAGTCAGTAAACAAGGAGGACCCTAAGAGAGACATACATGGTCCCCTAGAGAAGGGGAAATGGACAAGATCCCCTGAGCAAATTGGGAGCATGGGAAGAGAGGGAAGGGAGCTAGGAGAATGAAAAAGGGAGAAGAGGAGGGATGCAGAGGACATGAGGGAGCAGAATGGTTGAGTCAGGGGAAGAATAGATGATAACAAGAATGGAGATATCATAATGGAGGGAGACATTTTAGGTTTACAGAGAAATCAGGCACTAGGGAAATTGTCTGTGGATCTGCAAAGATGACACCAGCTAACAATCTAAGAAACAGAGAAGAGGCTACCTTAAATGCCCTTCCCTGATAATGAGATTGATGACTGATTTATATGCCACCCGATAGCCCTCATCCAGCAGCTGGTAGAAGTAGAAGCAAGCACCCACAACTAACCACTGAACTCAACTGGAATCCAGATGCAGAGAAGGATGATTGAAGAGCAAAGGGGTTCAGACCAGGCTGGTGAAACCCACAGAAACAGCTGACCTCAACATTGGGGAACTCTAGCTCCCCGACTGATAGCTGAGATGCCAGCATGGGAATGATACAGACCCCAGAAACATGGGTTTCAGTGAGGAAACCTCAGAAATCTATGGGACCTCCTGTAGTAGTTCAGTACTTATGCCTAGCATAGGTGTGGACTTTGGGAGCCCATTCCACATAGAGGAATACTCTCTGAGCCAAGACACACGGGGGTGGGCCTAGGCCCTATCCCAAAGGATATGATAGACTCTGATGACACCCTATGGAAGGCCTCACCATCCAGGGGGAGCAGAAAGGATATGTGATAGGTAGGGTTTTAGTTGGGGTGGTGGTGGTAGGGGAGGACAGGAGGGAGAAGGGAACTGGGATTGTTATGTATAACATTCCTGTTTCTAATTCAAATTTAAAATATCTGAAAAAAAGAAATAAAGGACAATAAAATAAAATTACAGAATAGAAGTAATGAATGAATAAAACAAAACAAAACAAAACAAACCCCTCTAAGACAGGGGGTTCCTCTCTCAGAGGCTAGAAGAGTGTGTGAGATCCTCTGGATCTAGAGTTCCAGTTGGTTGTGAGTCTCCTGACAGGAGCTTTGGGTCTTCAGGAAGAACAGTACACATCATTCTTAACTACTGAGCCATCATTGTCCAATGGGCCCATGAATAAAGTGGCCATGATGGGGAGACAGAATTTATGTGTGGGCCTACTCTTTGGGAGAAAGTCTTTACCATCATCTTCAGACAACTATTCTACCTTTGAGATGTAGCTCTTAGCCTGCTGAGTGCCAGATCTGCCAACAACAGAGATCAACACAGGCCCAGCAACCTGGTGGCAGATTGACTACATTGCTCCACTGCCTTTGTGGAAGGGGCAACATTTAGTCCTTACTGGAAAAGATATGTATTATGGTTATGTATCTGCTTTTCCAGAACATAATGCTTTTGCCAGAACTACCAATGGTGAACTTACAGAATGCTTTATCCGCCATCATGATATTCTACAGTATTTGCTTCTGCCCAAGCAACTTTCCTCATAGCCAGAGAAGTGTGACAATGAATTCATGTTCAAGCATCCTGAAGCAACAGGCTTGAAATAGTAGTAGTATAGCCTTCTAAGAATGTCAATTAGGTGGTAGTAACTGGAGGGTTTGAGGAAGGGATCTCCAGAAGGCAGTACATGCTTTGAATCTGTCTCCAATATATGGTATGCTTTCTCCCATAGCCAGAATTCACAGTAATCAAGAGGTGGAAACGGGTATCGTTCTACTCACTATCAACCCTAGCAATCTCCTGGATAAAAAAGATTCCTGTTCTCATGACCTTTAGTTCTGCTGATCTATAAATGTTGGTTTCAGACCAGGAGGATATTCCTGTCAGCAGACAACAACAAACATCCCTTAGAACTAGTAGCCCAGATGTCTCTCTACTCACTTTGAGCTTTTGATGCCCTTAAGCCAACAGGCAAAGAAAACAATAACAGTACTGGGGAGAGTTATTGATTCAGATTGCCAAGGGGAAATTAGATTGCTTCTCTACAGTAGAGAGGTAAGGAAGATTATGCCTGGAGTGCAAGAGATCCTTTAGGATGTTTCCTGGTATTACCATATTTTGTGATTAGAGGCAATGAGAAAATACAGCAATCCAGGTAAATATGACAAAGAGCACAGATCCTTTAGGGATTAAGGCATTGGTCACTCCTCTAGGAAATGAATCAAGACCTGCTGAGGTGCTTAGTGAGGGTAGGGAAAATACAGAATTGGTAATAGAGGAAGATAGATATGCCAGCTAAGGCCACTTGACCTGCTCCAGAGTGTTTCTGTCCTTTTGTGCACCTATATACCACATATATTCAGAAAATATTTGTGTTTTCTTTCCTCTATGTCATTAGCATATAATATAGCATCAATGAAGACATATCAACTTTTTATATATTACCATATTTAAGTTATCATATTTAAGTCATGAGACACTAAAAGAATGTCCCTCAAAAATATATGATACATTTGCAGTTGTATGTATCATAGTTATATCATGCTGGGTGCATGACCTGGTTATTGTTTTCATTTGGAAATTTAGCATGTTATAAGTATAAATGATTGTGTGTCAAGTTGACAAGAGTTGTAATAGCTAATCTTGGGTGTCAATTAGATTACATCTGGAATTAGCTAAAACCCAAGTAGCTGGGCATACCTGTGAAGGATTTTTCTTGATTGGATTGTCTGAGTTGGGAAGACCTACCCTAAATCTTGGCCACACTTTCTGGAGGCAGCCCACATAAAAGGACATAATACAGCCTGTAGTAGAAGGTAAGTAAGTTTTGATGTGCATTTCTGCCCT
Organism: Cricetulus griseus; assembly: GCF_003668045.3. NCBI lineage: Eukaryota > Metazoa > Chordata > Mammalia > Rodentia > Cricetidae > Cricetulus > Cricetulus griseus. The sequence goes on along the minus strand of NC_048596.1, from coordinate 147,381,995 downwards.
CTACTCCCTGTGAGATTGAAGGCAGCAAATCAGCACTACTGAGTTCAGCCTCCACAGCTGTGTGATCTCTGAGTATCTTATGGTTGGAACATTTGCTGGTTCTGTGAACTGGCAGATACAGAAGATTTCACTGGGTGTGCATTCATGTCTTAGAAAGACATTCATTTTCAACTTTAATAAAAAAGAAAACAATTTAATGGAAAGGGAGCTTGCCAACAAAATTGATTTACTAAAGGAACAAGCTATCTGCTCGATAGGAAGCTTTAGTCTTTCTAAAATAATGGTGATTTAAAAGGTCTCGAAAATCTCTGATAGTTAAATTTTTGAAAGCTTATATAATCCACCTTCCTGATCACTTAATGACTCTAAGGCTAGAAGAAGGTGACAAACAAGTCACACAAGGAATAACATGATGGCTGAGCAGGGGCCCAGATCTCCTCATTTTGAAGGGATGTTTTGTGTATCAACTACAGAAAGTTTGACCCTGAAACTAGTAGGTGAGAAGGCATGTGTGAATGACACATCTCATCAACATGGCCAATGGTGCCATTTGGTGTATCAGGAGGAATGGGGTAGGCATCAAGGCAGGTCAGTCCTTGGGAGGAAGGGCCATGGAATCGTACTCAGCTCCAAAGTCAGGCTTCAGCCCTGGTTGTCTCTGTGATTGGGGCAAATTGCTAGACCTCTCTCATTTCACACCTTCCATCCTCAAAATGGAGTTCATAAAATACCTACCTCATAAACATGTTGTGAAGATTAAATGCATTAAGCGATATTTAGTGCCTGACCCAATGCCTAGGCTGCTCAATAACTGTTAGCAGTTAGTGATCCATTGACTTGAATATTACAATATTCCAATGTATATAAGGTAGAAATCAATACACCCCAGAGCCTTCCTTTCTCAACCTCACTATTAGCAACATCAAAATGAATCATTCAAATAACTGGAAATATTTTGTGAGAAAGACTTTCAGGGAGCTCCTCTGACAAACTCTCCACATTGCTGAGCTGAATGAGGAAAGAAAGAATAAAGAGCCTGTTCTCAGGCAAGCTCCCTTCCCAAAAGGCATTGCCAGCCCACCAGAGTCATGTGGATAAGGTTTAACCATCCTTGCTCAGGATTTCATCCATAGCAGGAGCTTAGTACAAATTAAAGCCACAGGCTAACAACCTTCCTAAACAGAACCAACAATTCACTAGAAAAAAATAACCCAAACTACCTAAGGCAGTGAACCATAATCATAAATAACACAGCAAAAGATTAGAGAGAGATTGCCAAGCCTTATTAAGAGATATGGACAATGACTTAAAAACAGGCCCATTGCCATCCTATAAAGACACTGGTCTTCTCAAAATTATTTTAATACTCATTTGTTTTTATTTTATGTTTATGAACATTTTTCCTGCCTATGGATTTTCCACCATGCATGTGCAGTGCTTGTGAAGGCAAGAAGAGGGCATCAGGTCCCTTGGTACTAGAGTTTTGGATGGCTGTGAGTTTTCAGCTAGATGTGGGGAACTGCATCCAGGCCCTCTGCAAGGGCAGCAGTATTCTTAATCATTATTCCGTGTTCTCAGCCCTCAATATTATTCACAAATGTTATATAATTCCAGTAAGATATGGCCTGCAATTTTTATAGAACTGTTAGAAACATTCTCTGAAAAAATGACAAAGACTAAAACAACTTTCACAGGAGAAGAGGGGAGAGTAAAAGAATAAAGGAGAATTCAAGCTGAGAATCTATGCTGCCTGATAGTGAAAACATAAAATAAAGCTGAAAAAAATTAAAATACTTAACTAGGTATTCATAATTGGGTTTATAATGAAAAAGAACATTTTAAATTAGCAATAAAGCTGGGATTATTTACAGAACAGTTCCAGTAAATTTTATCAACTATTTGAGAAAAAAAAGCAATAATACCAGGCTCTCCTATAGTACCCCAAGGCAAGCTAATACTCAAGTGGACAATTAATTGTTTAAAATTAAACTGCAAAATAATAAAGAAACTGAAATGGTCCACCAGGGAGGAATATTTTTCTCATCATAATGCACATAATGCACAGACAGAGGCATTGATTTTCTGTGGTCTTGGGCAGTAAACCTGAAGCCTCTCACAACTGGACAAGTAAGTCTTCTGCCCTTTTGTGACAATCCCAAAAGGAGGAAGAGTATCTGAAAGGTTCGATGCCAATCAAAAACTTCTGTCAGACCAAAAAGGAAAATAATTAAACATATACTAATTTAAAGGTCAAGACAGGAATTCCAGCTCAGGAGGTAGAGCAGGAGGATCAGAAGTTCAAGGCCAGCCTTGGATATATACCATGCTTGAAACCAGCCAAAGCAACGACAAAAACATATAAAATAAATTAGACTTTTTTAAAAGTCAGAAATATGCAAAATACAATATAAAATTTCACATAGTATAGGAATTTACAATTCACAAAATAAATGCAAATGTGAAACATGATCATGGAAAATGCTTGGCAAGTTGGTAACCAGAATAATGTAAATTAAAGTGAGTCTGCCATTTCTTCATCTTCTAAGTGAACAAGAATTCAAAATCTACAGCATCAGTGAAACAACCAAATATAATGCTATGACACGCTTGTCTGTGGGTGCCAAAGTCTGTGGGGTCCAAATTACAAAAGAAAAGGCTGAGAAGAAGTTAGATTTAACAGTGAAAGCTTAATAGGAACCTTACAATGGTCCAGTTGAGTTTTCTTAGCCATTTTATAGATTCTAGGGAAAACAACAGAATTAATCATAGCTATATACAATATCACTATAATACTTTGTTTTAAAAGTACTGAACATTAGAGCAAGTACATAGGCAGTACCTTGTGAGGTGTAATTAAAAATCATAGTTTTAGATGTTTAATATTAAAAACTTGTGTTAAATGAGAAAGTGCTATGATGCTAATATTGACTGTCAATTCCCACAGAAGACAAGTCTCTGGGCATGTCTGTCAAAGGAAACTCCAACCCCAAGACCAGGGCCACAAAACAGGCCCAAGCCTTCAAGAAACTTGCTGCCCATGGAATTCTGGAAGTTAGTCAATCACATCACACAGCATGGCCCCAAAACATGCAATCTGACTTGTCTCCCACCCTGAAGATCATCCCCTACATTCCAACTTTTCTACAATGAAAATGTGTCACTACTGAGAGGAAGAGAAGCAATCATAATTTGAAAGATTCATAGAAAGAGTCAGCCAAATAGTGAACAGGGAGAAACATATCAAGTTTTGTATGACTACTGCTATGTCTATTGTTTAGGCTTCATGTAAACAGGAATTGATTTTGACCATGAAGTTTGTTTATCAGAGACACACATTGTTTCCAGTAAGATACACTGTAACCTAAAGGAGACCAATGTTAAATAAGGACATAGGGACCAAGAAAGCAATTGTGTAAAACAATTACATTTGAGGGAAAGCTTCCCTGGGATAACAATGTCTCTAACTCTCTGTTTTAAGCTAATAGGAACTGTGGAAGAAGACCACATGGAAAATATTGACAGGAAGGCTAGTGGATATTTACCTCTAGTATGTGGGTCTCAGGAGAGCTTTCCTATAGTATACAGACAGTAGGGGTTGAGGTGCCCAGTGCACCCTCTGAGCTCCCTGGGGAAGGTTCCTTTAAGAAAGTGTGCAATGGTGAGAGGGAACCTAGGTCAGAATGGGCCAAGCTATTGCAGACCAGTCAGCCATGGTGGATCAATAGTTTCATCTTCCCCTCATGCATTGGCATGTGACCCCTTCCAAATCTGGGGAGTGTCCATGGCATTATTCTAGTACCAAACAAGAATGCCTCCCATCTCCTGTTAAGCTACTTGTGTCTCTACCATAGCATCAAGGAACCAACCCTCCTTGGTCTACAATGCCCCACCTGTTTGAGTGAGTGTAACTTTCCAACATTACCTTCTACTTCCTCTTCCCATTGCTGCAGCTCACCCAGCCACCCTGGACTCACTTCAAGAAGAAAAACCCTGCATCTGCCTTCTAGATTGTTTGCATGTTCAACCCATGAAGCAGATCACTATACTACATTGACTTTGCTTCATTCATAACTAGAGTGAATGACCTCTAAATGACCTCTTCAAGACCATGAAAAGTCTTTCCCCTGACCCACATGGTGAAATCCAATATATAATTTACTTTTTCTTCTTTTTTTGCACTCCTGGGAACAGCAGTACTTAATAACGACTATGAAATTATTCACTAAAATTAACACATCCACATATTTGGTTGTAGAGGAAAACACATGCATGACGTTAGCACTGGCAGTGTGGTCCAACCACCCTCTCTTCTAAGGCTTCTTCTCCATAAGACTAAGTAGTCTACCTGCCTCTACCTTTGTCATATTGCACCTGTTTAAATGTAAATCTGATTATATGATGTTTTGGTTCAGAACCTCAACAGTCTCAGTTTCACCCAGAGCAAATGCAACAGTGGCTACACTGACTGATGTCCAAGGCCATGAAGATCCTACCCACTTGGACTTTTCACTTCATCTCCTACTGTTCTCTTTTCATCCTACTCCAATCACAGACAATAATGGTTATCAATGGAGAACTTTTTTTAAAAACTCATTTCTGGGGCTGGAGATCTAGCTGAACTTTAAAGAGCATTAACTACTCTTCCACAGAACCTGGGTTTAGTTCCCAGTCACCTACATCAGATGACTTACAGCTGCCTGAAACACTGCCATGGAATGCAGAATTATGCAGTGACAGATCAGTGCATACTTCCGGAGTCTACCCATCTGACATGCACATTTCATGGAGATATAGACTTCATTTAGCAAGGCTATGTGCACTATTGTCACAAGACAGGCACACATGATGAAGATACCTTATCTAGCAGGGCCATAAGGAATATTGTCCTCATTCCTGGCTTCCTGTGTGAAGAGCTATTTCCCTCACATTACAGCTTGGGGATTTCTCCCAAAGCACTACAGTGTGTTAATTGTTTACTGGGCACATATATCTGGAAGGTAACTTTTCATTTAGTTATATAGTCTCGATATATAGAATATATACTGGGACATGCTTCATAACTGGATCTATTTGTCCCACAAGGACTATGGACTCTTAACAGCTGCCTTGTTCTCTTGCTCAGCCTAACTGTATACAATTAGCTCGCTTTCACCTCAGAGCAGGTTCAAACTACACTAAAGGTTTTTAGAAAGCTTTACAGCTTGCACAGGTCAGAGTCACAGATGTCTACCAAGGTTACTAAGAAAAGCATGCCAATTCTTCACTTGCCAGTCTTCTAACAATAGATCTGTGCCTTAAAGTTGTCATTGGCACTGTGCCCTCCCCTCCCTGTTTGGTAGAGGTTTTGCTCCTATGGCCTTGGACCCTTATCTTGTCATGGTAAAAGGCTCAGTTCCTTATAACTTCCCATAGGAATGTGCTTTTGAGCACCAAGAGAAATTTCTTTATCACTTCAAGGATCCTGAAGAAGAAGAGATTTTAGAATAGAAGAAGAAGCATAGAGAAGTTAGAAGTAGGACAGGATTCTTAGAGTAGAAACACAACAATAAGGAGCACAGGAAATAAAGAGTATGGCCCTCAGATTGTGTGTGAAGTTACTATACAAATCTTTACCCCCTCCTTCCCTTCTGAGAAACATTTCACCTTTGGTACCCTGGGTAGGGGCTGGAGCAGATCTTTCAGCCCTAACACAACTCCAGTTCCAGATAGTCTAAAGCCTCCCCAGGCACCTGCATGTGTGTGGTGTCCATAAACACATGTAGGCACTCACATATAAAAGTTTTTAAAATCCTGGGCATTGGTGGTGCAGCACAACTTTAATCCCAGCACTCAGGAGGCAGAGGCAAGAGGATCTCTGTGAGTTCAAGGCCAGCCTGTTCTACGGAGTGGGTGTCAGGACATCTAGGGCTATTACACAGAGAAACCTGTTTCAAATATCCCCCATTCAAAAAATCATTTGAGGTAGCCATAATAGCATACACCTATAATCCCAGCTGTCTGGAAGCTGAGAGTGGAGGATCACAACAAGTTCAATGCCAGCCTGGTCTACCTAGAGAGTTCCAGGCCAGTCAAGGAATCTGATAATAGGATCCTTACTTTAAAAAAATCATTTATTCCACAAAGAGGCTCTGCTGACCTAATCAGACCTTGAAGCCAATTCAGGATTTCAGTCTGTATATTTATGCATCACAGAATACTTGGAGACAATGGCTCTTATTTAAACAAAACAATACTGTGCATTTAATCATGCTGGTCATTGCAGAGCCTGCACTACATAACATGCATATGATTCCTTATTAAATCAGCTGTCTTTTCTTCAACCAAAAATAGAATGTCTCAAAAATTATGTTTATGTAATTTACGAGTTTTAAACAATCACTGTTCAGATTGTCACTTCTAAGAATTTGATTAAAATTACTAGTTTATAGAAGGATTATTAAAGCAAAGTTTAAAAGGAAAAGCAAGAAAGTCCCACCTACCCTTGATATTGCAAATCCCAGATAAACTCCCTCCTTCCCTCCCTCTCTCTCTATATATACATATGTATATATATTCTCTCTCTCTACACACACGCACGCATGAGCGTGCGCGCGCGCGCGCACACACACACACACACACACACACACACACACACACACACACATATATATATATATATTATATATATATATATAGTAATGAGAGGGGGTAGGCGAGCCAAGTTAATAATGCTGCTAAGGAAGGAAGACAATTACATATTGTTTACTTCACTCATCACTCTCTGAATGCATTTAAGATGCAGCATAGCCATCTTTAGTGACTGACATCTACATCTGTGTTTGCCTTTGGCTTCACTTGTCAAACTAAAGTTTCATTAGCATTTATTTTCAGTTTAACTTCAAAAGCACTGAACACAGGCCTGTGATGGGGAGCTGACAATTACTGAGCTCTTTTCAAAAGACTGAACCCAAAGCTGGGATCCTGGTTGAAGACAGATGTGCTGAGAACCACTATACCATAAAAACAATGGAAAGAGAAATTTGTGAGTGATGCTAGGCTTAAAATGCTTCCCTCTTTGCCTGTGACTTAGCAGGCAAATATCTTAGATGTCTGTATGTATACCATGTCCCCAAAACAGAGCTAGGAAACTTAAATAGAATTATTTTGAGTTTAGACAGCTAAGGACCTAGGAGATTTCTTCTGATTCCCATTATCAATATCCAAACATTTGAGAGATTTATTTTACTTTCCCACTTACATATGGGGGCTGGGTGCAAATGCATTCTAGTGCCCATGGAGTCCAGAAGAGGGCACTGATCCCCCAGAATTGTGGTTACAAATGGATATGAGCTACCCAATATGGTTGCTGGAAACAAAATAAACAAAGCTCAAGTTCTCTGGAAGAGCAGCCAGGGTTCTTAACCACTGAGCCATCTATTCTGCCCCAAAATACTACATTTTAATACTAATATGGCCATGCCTAAGGGGCAACACCAAGCAAGGACTTTGTGCTTCACTATAAGGAAAAACTTTTCTAAACTATCATATTAAGCACGAAAGGAAGATTCAGGAAGACAAGTATGTTTTGTTCCCTATGCAGAATCTAGATTAAAATGAAAGGGGACATGAAAGTGGATGATGAAGCAGTAAGGAAGATGAAGATGTCTCCTCTGAAGACAGAGGAGACAGGGGTCACATCAGGCCAGGGGAGAGGGGCAGTGATATGATCAGTGTATGTTTCATACATGTGAAAATGTCACAAAGAAACCCACTTTTCTGGTTGACATATACCAATCTAAAACATTTACAAAGAAAAGTTGTTTACTTGTCCAGCAACCCATTCAATAATTACTCTTCAACAATATGCTCAATGATTCACTCCTTTAGTGATTCACTGGGTAATCCACAATCCAGGCCTGACCAGAACTGATAAAGTGACAGGAAACAGAAGGTAGGCATTCTTACTGAACAAGAACCACTGATTATGAAAAGGATGACTTCCTATTGAGAGCATGGCTGTCCTCAAGGTGGTGGGTAGCTCCCTGTGCAAACTCAGAGCTCAGGGTTTCTCTAGTTGGGAGTGTTTCCTTCTTCACAGCTGCTGCCCATCAGGGAAGTTTGGAATCTTGTAAAGAGTGAACATGGCTGTAGACACAGCTACTTGGGAGGCTGAGTTAGGAGCATAGCCTGGCTCCTGGGATTAGAAACCAGCCTGGCCAACTCAGCGAGTGTCCAGCCCAATGTTGGCAGGGTACTCTGGAAGAGTAAGGAGAAAATGGGGACATGTAACCATTCATCTGCTTCTTTAGCCTCATGGATATGTTCTGGTTATATGCTTTACATTTAGGGAGCATTGCTGTGCTGCCTTCAAACTCATCGATCATTAGCCATTCTTCACCCCACATATGCTTCAGAAGTCTGGTTAAACACTCTTATTGTGTTAGTGCCACTTTGAATCCAAACCTTAAAGGCCAAACACAATCTGAAAGACATCTCCAAGATAAAGTCTATTTCATTAATGCATACAGTTGTAAACTACTAGGAAATTTCTTCTTGACAATTTAGAGATTTTACATCTGAAGTAGTCAATGTTATATTTCACTGAATTTCACATTTCTTCAGTAATGCAGAAAAGACTCTTATTAGAAAATCTATTATGTGAACTGGTTTTAGAGGTTGTTTGCTAAGGGTGACTAGGATAGTCTAATTATAATAAGGAAACATTAGGGGAAATTTCTTTAAATTATAAAAGTAAAGAGGAAGAGTATTCTATTAATTTTTCAAACATTAGCTACTATCAGACAGCTCTGGATAATACATTAATACAGAAGATAACTATTGATAAAAGGATATAATAAGTAATGTTTTGCACAAAATACATGGTTTGTGGTTTTCTTTGTAAATTATTTGGTTTTTTTACATTACTATACAAAAAAGATAGGCTTCATTATGACATTCCACCCCCCACCATCCACCTCCCCAACCCACTCTTCCTGACTTTCTTCCTCCCCTTAAGTAATCCCTCCTTTTTTCCTTTCAGTCACATGTGTTTTGTTTTGCCTAAATGTTCTAAAAATAATGTTTCTCATGCTTGACTCCAGAGGACCCTAAAGGTGCCAGGATGCATTACCCTGGATCCTCAAGTCCTTAGTAGCAATTTTATATTTATATTTTTGAAAATCTGGGAAATAAAGTTAAGCTCTTTATACATCTAGAACTAATGCATATCAAGAGTGGAGTGACACGTGGCTAACTGAAGAGTTGTATTATATGTTCACAGACCTGACTGATTTGGTTACAACTGCCACTATTATTGTTTGAATCACTGGGTCCTGATGAGGGTAAACAACAAGGATAAGAAACAAAAGGATAGCATGATTGACAGCTCTGTAATGATGGAAAAAGAAAAATCTAGAAAACTGGTTCTTTGCAGAATGATTATACTTGAGACATGATAAACTCGATGACATTAGACGTCAGTAACCAGAATACAATCACATAGAAGATACTTGTTTAAATTCACCAAGAAACAGAGAATTGACAAGAGACAAAGAATCCATTAATTTTATAACCATTAGTTTGTGACATGTAAGTCAGAGCTACCAGGATAAGAAGTGAAGCCATGATTTTAAATTCTATAACTTAGAAACAATTTTCTGATCATCTCCAGAAAAAAAAACTCTAAGTCATCACAGGTTGTTGATTTTTTATTTCCTTTATAAGCCAGTATGTACCTTGCTGAGACTTGAGAAGCACCATCTTCAAGAATCAATTAAAATGCCATTAATGCTGGTGAGTCTGTTCAGTAATAAAGACAGATACAAAGTAAATATACAAAAATCAATACCATCCTTAAACACCAGCAATAAAAAGGCACAGAATATAATGGGGAAAAGATAATTACCATATTAGCAGCACAACAAAAGATAACCAGAAGTAGCATTAGCTAGAAACACCCAGGAAGAGCATATATTGTGCAGTAAGGGATTATAAAACTATCTAGAAACTAGAGAACTCTTGGAGAAATGGAAAGGCATTAACGATAAAGGTAAATAATGACCAGAAAGCTATTCTGAAATTTAATTACACATTTAATTCAAGTTCAATTAAAGCTCACATAGGATTATTACTGGAATGTGACTATGATGGTCTAGACTAGAGGAATGAACTGTTGAGAACAGCAGAGAAAATTTAGCAAAAGGTAAGAAAGGAGGAGTTGGTCCCTACTGGAGGAAGAAGAATCAGGTTTCTTCAGAGATGTGGGCCCTTTTGGGCTGGCATTGCTCCAGTCGATGGCCCTATATCTATGTGAGCAGTACTAATTGGACTTCGGGAAAGGGTTAAAAAGAAAGACATGAAGTTGGGAGGGAGCTGTGATTTGAGGAAGCTTGGGAGGAGTTGGAGGGAGTAGTGGGATGTGGATACGATCAAAATGCATCATATACATGTATTAAATTCTCAAAAAATAAAATGTATTTTTAAAAATGACATTAGGAGCTAGAGAGATGGCTCACCATTTAAGAGCACTAGCTGCTTTTCTAAAGAACTTGGGCTCAATTCCAAGCACCTACTTGACACCTCACAACTATCTGCAACTCCAGACCCAGGGCATCTGGCAACCTCTTCCAGCTTCTGTGGAAGAGATATGCATATGGCACACAGACACACATGCAGGCAAAATGCTAATATATACAACAATAAATAAAATCAAGATTAAAAATAGAGTCAATTAAGTAACCAAATGAGATCTTTCTAATAGAAACTTTAAAGACTTTTGTAGGCTGTCTGAGATCAAGGGGTGATAGAGAAATCCACACCCTTTTACCAAGTGTGTGAACATGTACACTTCCCTGTGGAGCACTTCCCATACATACCTACCGTACACCCAGAGCACAGTTTAGGAAAAGTGCAGGCCACGACTCCTGGGTTCTTCACCTTCTCTCATCTATCTCAATAATGCTGTTCCTTCAGTCCACTTTAACCATTAGTGTCATGATTCACAATCCAACCCTCTCCATGGAGAAGTTGCCTCATTTCCTGCTTGATACTCACACTACTGTCTTCTGATGCTATGGTCGGTTTTCACTGATCGGTTTCTGCCATAGTCCTTCTACCTCAGGAGGCCCCTGATCCATTCATCTCCTACATGTGTCCTTAATCAGCCTTCTGTCTTTGCTTCCCTGCCTAACTATTCTTCTAACTGCATTGGCCATCTGTTCCTGGTGTACTTGTGCAAGTAAAACCCTAAACTGTGTGAAATCCAACTGTCCACCCTTGATAGCCTTCACTCAATCAACTCAAGTTTCAGAAACAGAAGCTCTGTCAATTGGCTTTAGAGCATTAGGAGAATTGTGGTCTACATTCTGTTTGGATTGTCTTGCTCATCTCTGGACAGACCACTCACACATCATCCAACTTCCAGATTCCTATCCATGTATACTCCCCAGCTCCCCTGATGGCCACTTCACACTCTGCTGAGGAAAAAACTGCCTGTTGTAGAGTATTCATGCTTCTACCACCAAATCAGCATGCCACTGGTACTCAACTTTTACTCTTATTTAAAAGAAAAAGAGGATCCATGCTCTAGAGTATGGTGCCCCACACCCATGTGGATATGGGCAGCATGAATTGGACTCAGTGAGAGAGAGGAGAAGGATAAGAAGACAGGAAGTTGTGAGGGAGATTATGGTCCATGAGGAGTTGAAGAGAGCATAGGAAAGGGTGGACATGAATTAATAATCATAAATAGTAAGTGAACGCAATTGTTCCTTTACAAAATTACCAAAGACTAAATAAAAGTTTGAAAAAATCAAAGTCTATTCTCCTATGAATAAATACTGCTTTTACTTATAGACACCAAGTGAGTTGTCTCCTTGAAGACCCAGTCTCTCCTCCTACATCATTTATCTCTTTTGAATTTTCCCATTTACAATATATATATATATATATATATATATATATATATAATCTCATTTAAAAATAATATAAACAAATTTCAATTTATGTTTTCATCTCCCCGCTGCTGTTGTGGAATATTTGTTTACACTGGAAAGATGTCTGTTTGCCTAAAGCACCTTCTGATTGGTTTAATAAAATGCTAAATGACCAATAGCTAAACAGAGAGCTAGGAAGGACTTTTGGGTGAGAGAGGAAACTCAAGATGAATCTAGGCAAGCAAGAGATGCCAGCCAGGTGTGGAATGAGTTGGAATCACAGAATGGGATAGAGGTAAAGGCCATATGGTAGAATGGAGATTAATGAGAATATGGGTTGATTTAAGTTATAAGAGCTAGTTGTAAATAAGCCTAAGCTAAAGGCCAAGCTTTCATAATTAATAATAAGTCTCCCTGTCATTATTTGGGAGTTGGCTGGCAGGACAAATGAAGACTCATCATTATATATGGTGTCCCACATTGGCTGCCAGATGTAATGTTTACCTAAATTGTGCTAGTATTAATAAAAAAAATCAGGAGTCAGAAATTTCGATAAAAATGTGATAAATCCAAGGAACAGTGGAGGGGCAATTGGCTGACCCTACTCTCCATGATTTCCTGATCCAAAATCCCTGAAAGTCTGCCTCAGCCTCTCCTTCTCACTTCCTGTCCCTCTCTATCCAACTTCCTCAGTCCTCCAACAACTTTATGGCTAATCCCAGTCAGTTCTGTCCTTGATTGAAGGTGGTTTTATTAGCACCATGAAGCAGTAGTGCCAACAATTCTTCCAAAACAGGCTGTTACCATGCAGTTTTCTTTTTTCATTCAAGACTCCCCTGCTACAGTGGGCCTTTTTTTTTTTTTTTTTCTAATTCAGAGATATGCATCTCGTGTTTCAAGTAGCATTGAGCTGTATTAAACCTTCTTCCTTCAACCCCTTTCAAGGCTTCTGTCTCCTAGCTCATTGGGCACAATTTATGAGGTAGCTTTGCTGGTATTTTGCTCTCCACCCAAGGTCTAAACCTGAAGGTTCTTTCAGGATTTGCTTTGAGTCATTTTCTTAATGACTGCAACAATTTTTGCAATTTTAAATACTCTGCCCATGCTGATCATGGCCAAATCTCTACAAGCTGTATTGAATGGTCTCTTGCACTCTTACATTCCAGGTTCCTACTAGTCGCCTCCACAGTAATACTGTCAGAAGCTCAGAGAGCAGAACCAGAAGAGAAGCCTTGAATTCCCCTCTCAACACCATTGTGCACAGTTATGAAACCAGGCTCTCCGGATTACTCTGGATTACTTCTTTCTTTGTACCCTCTCATTCAGTCCATCAGGAGGAGTACTCAATTGCAGTTCTCAGATGAATCCACTATCCTCTGGTGTCACTGCTGCATCTTTCACTGGCTCTGGCTCTCTGTCTGTCTGTCTCTGTCTATTTCTCTCTCTCATTGTCTTTGGAATCCCAGCTCCCTGCTTCTCCCCTCAACCTACTCTTCCCAAAGCACTGATCTGATCCTGTGAAAACAGACCACCCTCACCTCTCCACTAAGACTCTTTTAGTATTAAATCTTTAAAACACATTAACATAAACTCCAGGCTCTTCATGATGCACATCCTGTCTCCCTCCTGCTTCATGGTGGCCTCTTTGCATGGTTTATTTAAGAAAAATATTCTCCAGAACACATTATGCTTTCTCCAACCTTAGAATCTTTATTTCTAAAATGTATTCAGATCTGTGTCCACTTTATTTCCTGATTCTACCACATAATATTCGCCTGCTACACCAGAATACAACCTTCACAGGCCTTTCCTGTCTTCTTGCTGTTGATAATATATATATATATATATAGGCATTTCAATAAAAAGAAACAGCACAGAGTAGATTCTGTTCCACTCAGCCACTGCCATGGTGATAAAACAAATACTGTGAAATCGGGCTTCCAACAGCGCTGGAATGCATGGCTTAGAATACATTTCAGGAACATCTCTCTGACCTTCCATTCACCTCTCCTCAGATGTTTTGGGGCTTTGTCACCTGCAAGCCCCCAGGCCAGGATGGAAAAGGACTGGCTATCACCAGGAAGAGAAGCTTGGCAGCTGCAGTGAAGAAGCCACTGTCTCCAGAGTGAGTTTCTACTTCAGGTTCCTGGTGCTAGGAAAACCTCTGGTCTCTGTGTCTGGAATCCTCCTTGTGGCCTAGGCTACAGTCTGTATAGACTAGCACCCTTATTGACTCTCTGAAGGAGTTGCTTAGCTACAGTCCAAGCTCTAGGATCCCTTTGATATTAGTTCTATAGCCCTTCTCCTGCTCCCCGAGTCCCCAAGTTCTCTGCAAAGGCCTTGATTACAAACCACGAATGCAATGCAATTCCTGAAAACAGTGCTGTGACTTCAGTAATGTATGGTCCCTGCCAGGGTAAGAATTCTATATAGCGCAACATGTTTTGACAATGGTCTTAACATTTTCCATTAGATCTTGGATAATTCTGATAAATCCTTTATAGCTAAATAACTGCTATGTATTTTTGTTTTCTGTTTACAATGTGTTGTTACCACAAGAGGATATTTTTACTGTTGCTAACAAATGAGAAAAGAGGTAGACTTGATTCATCATGATGTATTCAGGCCAAATGAAAACAAAGTAGTATTTTGAACCTGCTTTTCAAAAAAGTTCCCCTGTGGTTCAAACATAGCAAGAGAGGTAAATGAGTCATCACACCTCACAGTGGGCCTGCCTGCCCCTAAAATCTGCACCACAGCATCCAGGTGTCACACACATTGCCACTGCTGATTTAATTTCAGCAAAACACTGTCTTTGGGCATGTTAAATCAATGCAGTTAATTTAAGTCTATTGGCTTACAGATTAGTTTATCCTTATCTAGTAAATCACTTTTGTAGTTCTATAAGATCTATGTTTATTAGAAATACATACCTGACTTTTCAGTTGTACATATTTAAGATGTGCTATAATAAAGATAATTAAATCAAGGTCTGTATTTTCTTGTACTTTTATTCCCATTTAAAAGTCTGTGAATATTAGGATCCAAGGAGATGGTTCAGTCAGTACAGTGATTTCCAGCCTGTCTGAACTGGTGAGCTCTGGGCTCATTAAGAAACCTGTCTCAAAAAATAAAGTGGGGAGTGATGGAGGAAGACAGTTGACAGTAACCTGTGGCCTCCACACAACCCCATATATACATACACATATGCATGCAATCAGACATCAAAATTAAAATAAAGTTTGTGAATACTGGCTAGGAAAAACATGGAGTTTAGAATGAGATAAACTGAGCCCACAGCTCAGCTCCACAAGTGTCAGTTGTGTGTTCTTGTGGAGCTGCACATACATTTTCCTTAACACAGCTTCTCCTGGGTGGCTGAGAGAATTCTGAAAGGCGACAAGGTGAATGTCACTAAACCTTCGGACCATAGTTTCTCATCTCATATATAGCCTAAGAGATACACTTGGTTGTGTTTTACGTGACTGTCTTACACATGTGTACAATTCAGTTCCACTAAGTATCCACCATTGACATTTTCATGGGCAGCTTGGTAGTGAACCTGATTATACCAAGATGTAAGATGGTGTGTCTGTGAGGGTGTTCCTATGACATACAGGGTGTGTCTGGGAAGGTGTTCCTATGACACAGATGTTGTGTCTATGAGGCTGTTCCATGGGACGATGGACTGAGCATGAAAATCCACCCTGAATGGGGACAGCACCATCCTATAGGCGAGAGGCCTGGGTAAAATAAAAGAAAAAATGGGAAAGCCAAGGATAGAGCCAATACTCACTCCCTGATCTGTACTTCCTACCTACTATGAGGTTTGTGGAGAGGTGACAGGTCTCCTTAGCCATACGCCAATGCCAACATGAGTTTCTGCCCAAGTGCTTGTGGCCAACCAACAATATCCCAAGCCCCATGCAAGCAGCAGCAAAAACAGATCCTCCTTCCTTTTGAAATGTTTAATGGGATATTTCATGGCAATGATACAAAACAAATGCAACCTATAATGTTACACTAATTCTAGCTCTTCATAGTTGCTTCACATTTAGAAATGTTTTGTTAACCCTAAACAACTAAGTCAGAGAAGGTCATTGAAATCTAACTGGCCCAGTCTTGTCTATGTGGAAATCTAGCTTTAAATCCATCTCTGTGTGGAACTCAAGCCATAATTAGTGGAATATCTCAGAGTTGGTTTCTTTTGCTACATCTCCTTGATTCATGTTACCGTTCTCTGCCGAAGTTATGATCAAAAGATCCATTCTCTAAATTTCCCCAGTGAAGTCTGAGAACACAGCATCCTGTCAGGTGTGAGAAAGAAGCAATTTCATAAATAATGTACAGAAGGTATTTGTGAAAGAGAAAAGTGAGGGAAGAAAGCTGGAGAAGGATGGAGAGCAATAGCAGCGTCAAAGCAAGTACACTGCTACAGCCTTCTGTCTTCACCTCTCCCGCATCCCTTCTCTCTCTGCCTCTCTTTCCCTCCTTCTCCCTCTCCCCTCCCCTCCTTCTCCCCATCTCTCTAATCCTTACCTCTCTCCGGACTTTCTCTTAGCAATTCTCCTCAAAATTGCACCCCTTTAAAATCTTTAAATCTATTACTAATTCATGCTACAAAGAGAATGTGTAATAGCTTTATAAATTACAGTAGATCAGAGCACAATTATTTTTTCTAATGACCCAAGATATAAGCAATAATTAAATTAAGCTCCATGAAAACATAGGTGCAGCTGAATGCCCAGTGACACTGGGAGAGCTGTTCACTCTCATATTTTTATCCAAGATTGCAACGATGGCCAAAGCAGTTAAAAAGCTAATGCTGATGATAAACTCTTCACACAGGCTCTGAAGAAACCAGTATAGGGTTGCTTCAAACACCAAAATTAGAACTACTTCATGACCCAGCCACACCCATTCTGAATAAGTCCCTGGAGGACATATTAAGTTCCAGAGAGGGCTGCATATCCATATCCACTATTACACTGTTCAGAGTACTCAACAGAATGAGCTCAGGTGCCTGCCGACAAATGACTGGATAAAGAAAATATGTTATACAAACAATGACATTTTAAACCATGCTTTATTTTGATTATGGTGATTTATGTTCACATGCACGTGGCTACCCACAGACCCAGAAAAGGAAATTGGATTGTGCTGGAACTGGATCAACTAATGCTCTTAACCACTGAGTCTTCCCTCCAATCCCAACCACTTGGGTTTTGTAACAGTGTGAACATTAAATGAGAGCTAAAGTCCCCTGCAGCCAAGCTTAATAGCATGACTTTGATTCCTATGACCCACATGGTGGAAGGAGAGGACTGATGACTCCCACAAGTTGTCCTCTGACCTCCACATATGTGATTATGCTCATGCATTTACCCACACATGAGAGAGAGACAGAGAGAATACAAATACAAATAAATGGGGGAAAGGTTAAACAATAGAATTTCTACAAAATACTGGTACCTCTTGGGGTTCTGCAACAGATCTCACCAAAAATTTACTTTAATTATAGAACCAATCACACACACACACACACACACACACACACACACACACACACACACACACACACGTGCGCGTGCAAGCACACAAACACAAACTTGTGAAGGGCTATGGAATAGGCCAGTGGAAGCCCTACAGGTTTAATGTGATCACACTATCCTCTTAAGACAAAGAAAGGTTCCTTTCCTGTGGCTTAGATATGAGGGCTACATAAGGCTAACACACTACAGTACTGAATGCCTTTTTTTTAGTGGTTCTTTTTTTATTAGCAAGAAAATTATTTTACACATCAATCCCAGATCCCTCTCCCTTCCCTCATCCCCTGTATCCCCCAACTAATGCCCTACCCATCCCATACCCTTTCTGCTCCCCAGGAAGGGTGAGGCATTCCATAGGGGAATCTTCAAAGTCTGTCATATTCTTTGGGATAGGGCCTAGGCCAACACCCTTGTGTTCTAGACACAAGGGTGTTGGCCTAGGCCCTAGGAATATCCCTCCATGTGGAATGGGCTACTAAAGTCCATTGATATGGTAGCAATAAGTACTGATCCAATACAAGACACCCCATAGATTTCCAAGGTCTCCTCAATGACACCCACATTCAGGGGGTCTAGACCCCTTTGCTCATCAGTCCTCCTTCTCTGCATCTGGATTTCAGTTCAGTTCAAGGTTTAGCTGTGGGTGTCTGCTTCTACTTCCACCAGCTGCTGGATGAGGGCTATGCAATGGCATATGAATTAGTCATCAATCTCATTATCAGGAGAGGGCATTTAAGGTAGCCTCTCCTCTATGCTTAGATTGTTATTGGTGTCATCATTGTAGATCTACAGACATTTCCTTAGTCTCTGATTTCTCTTTGAACTTACAATGTCTCCCTCTATTACATTAACTCTTATCTTGCTCTCTTCTGTCCTTCCCCAAACTCAACCTCCCTGTCCCATTATGTCCTCCACACACCTCCTCTTCTCCCCTTCTCATTCTCCTAGTTCCCTCCCCCCTGCCACCATGCTCCCAACTTTCTCAGGAGATCTTGTGCCTTTCCCCTTCTCCAGGGGACCATGTATGTCTCTCTTAGGGTCCTCCTTGTTTACCAGCCTCTCCGGCAGCCTGGGCTGCAGGCTGGCAATCCTTTATTCTATGTCTAAAATCCACATATGAGTGAATACATACAATGCCTGTCTTTTTGTGACTGGGTTACCTCAATCAGAATGGTTTCTTCTAGATCTATCCATTTGCCTGCAAATTTCAAAATTCCATTGCCTTTTTTTTTCGGCTGAGTAGTACTCCATTATATAAATGTACCACATTTTTTCTATCAATTCTTCAGTTGAGAGGCATCTAAGTTGTTTCCAGGTTCTGGCTATTGCAAATAATGCTGCTATAAACATAGCTGAACACATATTCTTATTGTAGGAATGTGCTTCTTTTGGGTATATGCCTAAGAGATGAATTGCTGGATCTTGTGGTAGACTGATTCCCATTTTCCTGAGGAATCACCATACAGATTTCCAAAGTGACTATATGAGTTGGCACTTCCACCAGCAGTGGGGAGTGTTCCCCTTTCTCCACAACCTCTCCATCATAAACTGTCATTGGTGTTTTTGATTTAAGCCATTCTGACAGGTGTAAGATGATATCTCAAAGTTGTTTTTTGCATTTCCCTGGTGGCTAAGGATGTTGAGCATTTTCTTATGTGTTTTTCATCCATTTTGGATTCCTCTATTGAGAATTGTCTATTGAGAAGTGTACCCCACTTTTTAATTGGATTATTTGGTATTTTGGAGACTAGCTTCTTCAGTTCTTTGTAAATTTTGGAGATCAGTCCTCTGTCAGATGTGGGGTTGGTGACTATACTTTCACAATTCCTGGACTGTCATTTTGTCTTGTTGACTGTCCTTTTCCTTAAAGATGCTTCTCAATTTCAGGGGGTCCCATTTATTAATTGTGGATCTCAATGTTTGTGCTACTGGGGTTATGTTCAGGAAGCAGTCTCCTGTACCAATTCGTTCAAGGGTATTTCCTACTTTCTCTTCTAATAAGTTCAGGGTGGCTGGGTTTCTGTTGAGATCTTTGATCCATTTGAACTTAAGTTTTGTGTATGGCGATAGACATGGATCTATCTGCAGTCTTCTACATGCCAGTATCCAGTTATGACAGCACCACTTGTT
Source organism: Cricetulus griseus (assembly GCF_003668045.3). NCBI lineage: Eukaryota > Metazoa > Chordata > Mammalia > Rodentia > Cricetidae > Cricetulus > Cricetulus griseus. The sequence goes on along the minus strand of NC_048596.1, from coordinate 147,362,404 downwards.
GAAGATGCTTTCTTTATTCCATTGTATAGCTTTGGCTTCTTTGTCAAAAATCAGGCTTTCATAAGAGTGTGGGTTAATATCAGGATTTTCAACTCGATTCCATTGGTCTACCTGTCTATATTTGTGCCAATACCAAGCTGTTTTCAGGACTATAGCTCTGTAATAGAGCTTGAAATCCAGGATGGTGATGCCTCCGGAAGTTATTTTATTGTGCAGGGTTGTTTTGGCTATTCTGGGCCTTTTGTTTTTCCATATAATTTGAGAATTGTTTTTTCAAGTTCTGTGAAGAATTGTGCTGGGATTTTGATGGGGATTTCATTGAAGCTGTAAATTGCTTTTGATAAGATTGCCATTTTTACATGTTGATCCTACCTATCCAAGAACATGGGAGATCCTTCCATTTTCTGGTATCTTCTTTAATTTCTTTCCTTAAAGACTCAAAATTCTTATGATACAGGTCTTTCACTGTTTTCGTTAGCATTACCACAAGGAATTTTATGTTGTTTGTGGCAATTGTAAAGGGTGATGTTGCTCTGATTTTTTTCTCAGCACATTTATCATCCATATATAGTAGAGCTACTGATCTTTTTTTTTTTTTTTTGAGATAATCTTGCATCCTGCCACTTTGGTGAAGGTGTTTATCAGCTATAGGAGTTCCCTTGGAGAGTTTTTTGGTTCATTTATGTAGACTATCATATCATCTGCAAACAGTGAAAGCTTGACTTCTTCCTTTCCAATTTGTATCCCCTTGATCTCTTTTTGTTGTCTTATTGCTCTAGCTAGTACTTCAAGGACAATATTGAAGAGATATGGAGAGAGTGGACAGCCTTGTCTTGTTCCTGATTTTAGAGGAATAGCTTTGAGTTTCTCTCCACTTAGTTTTATGTTGGCTGCTGGCTTACTGTATATTGTTTTTATTATGTTCAGGTATACTCCTGCTATTCCTGATCTCTCCAGGACCTTTATCATGAAGGGATGTTGGATTTGTCAAAGGCTTCTTCAGCATCTAGTGAGGTGATCATGTGGTTTTTCTTCTTCAGTTGGTTTATTTGGTGGATTACATTGACAGATTTTTGAATGTTGAACCAACTCTTCATCCCAGGGATGAAGCCTACTTGATCATGGTGGATGATTTTTCTGATATGTTCTTGGATTCGGTTTTCCAGTATTTTATTGAGTATTTTTGCATCTATGTTCATGAGGGATATTGGTCTGTAGTTCTCTTTCTTAGTTGTGTCTTTGTGTGGCTTGGGTACCAAGATAATTGTAGCCTCATAAAAAGAGTTTGGTAACAAACCTTCTCCTTCTATTTTGTGGAACAATTTGAGGAGTATTACTACTAACTCTTGTTTGAATTTCTGGTAGAATTCTGCACTGAAGCCGTCTGGCCCTGGGATATTTTTGGTTGGGAGACTTTTGATGACTTCTTCTGTTTAGGTTATAGGTCTGTTTAAATTGCTTGTCTGTTCTTGATTCAATTTTGGTAAGTGATATCTATCCAGAAAATTGTCCATTTCCTTTAAATTTTCAAATTTTGTGGCGTACAGGTTTTCAAAGTATGACCTGAAGATTCTCTGGATTTCCTCAGTGTCTATAGTTATGTCCCCCTTTTCATTACTGATTTTGTTAATTTGCATGTTCCCTCTGCCTTTTGGTTAGTTTGGATAAAGTTTTGTCTAGCTTATTGATTTTCTGGAAGAACCAACTCTTTGTTACATTGATTCTTTGAATTGTTTTCTTTGTTTCGACTTTTCTACCCTCAGTTTGGTAATTTCCTGGCATCTACTCCTCCGGGGTGAATTTGCTTCCATTTGTTCTAGAGCTTTCAGTTGTGATGTCAACAACTCTTTGGTGTGACTATTCTCTAGTTTCTTCATGTGAGCACTTAGAGCTATGAACTTTCCTCTTAGTACTGCTTTCAAAGTTGCCCATAAGTTTGAGTATGTTGTGTCTTCATTTTTATTGAATTCGGGGAAGTCTTTCATTTCTTTCTTTATTTCTTCCTTGGCCCAGGAATGGTGTAATTACGTGTTATTCAATTTCCATGAGTTGGTCGGTTTTCTGCAATTTGTGTTGTTTTTGAATTCTAACTTCTAAGGATGGTGGTCTGATAAGACACATGGGGATTATTCCAATTTTTTATACCTGTTGAGGTTTGGTATGATGCTGAGTATGTGGTCGATTTTTGAGAAGGTTCCATGTGATGCTGAAAAGAAGGTATATTCTTTTGTGTTTGGATGGAAAGTCTATAGATGTCTGTTAATCCCAATTGGGTCATAACTTCTATTAGTTCCTTTGTCTCTTTGTTAAGTTTCTGTCTGGTGGTCCTGTCCGGTGGCGAGAGTGGGGTGTTGAAGTCTCCCACTATAACTGTGTGAGGTCTTATTTGTGATTTGAGTTTTAATAATGTTTCTTTTACGAATGTTGGTGCCTTTGTATTTGAAGTATAGATGTTTTGATGAATTGAGACTTCTTCCTGATGGATTTTTCCTGTGATGAATACAAAATGACCTTCTTCATCTCTTGGGATTGATTTTAGTTTAAAGTCTAACTTTTTAGATACTAGGATAGATACCCCAACTCATTTCTTGGGTCCATTTCATTGGAATATCTTAACCAACCCTTTACTCTGAGGTATTGTCTGTCTTTGAATTCCAGGTGTGTTTCTTGTATGCAGCAGAAGGATGGATTCTCTCTTCATTTCCAATCTGTTAGCCTGTGTCTTTTTATAGGCAAGTTAAGACCATTAATATTGAGGGATATTAAGGTCCATTGAGTGTTTATTCTTGTTTTTGATTTGTTGTTGGTAGTGGTATTGTATGTGGATTTACCCTGCTTTTTCTTTGGGGTTTTCAGAGACTAGGATTATCTATTGCCCATTTTTATGTGAGTGTAGTTAATTTCCTTAGGTTGGAGTTTTCTTTCCAGTACTTTCTGTAGGGCTGTATTAGTGGTTACATATTGTTTAAATCTGTTTTTTTCATGGAATATCTTGTTTTCTCCATTTATGGTGATTGAAAGCTTTGCTGGGCATAGTAGTCTGGGCTGGCATCCCTGTTCTCTCAGAGTTGCTAGAATATTTATCTCGGTCTTTCTGGCTTTCAGAGTTTCCATGGAGTAGTCTGTTGTCATTCTGATAGGTTTGCCTTTATATGTTACTTGGCCCTTTTCTTTTGCTGTTCTTAATATTCTTTCTTTGTTCTGTAAGTTTGGTGTTTTAATTATTATGTGAGGAGGGGATTTTCTTTTGTGATCCACTCTATTTGGTGTTCTATAGGCTTCTTGTGCTTTCATTGGCATGTTTGTCTTTAGGTTGGGAAAGTTTTCTTCTATGATTTTTTGAATATGTTTTCTGCACCTTTGAGTTGGGCTTCTTCACCTTCTTCTATACCTATTATCCTTAGGTTTGGTCTTTTCATGGTGTTCCATATTTCCTGGATATTTTGTGTTAAGGATTTGTTGGACTTAAGATTTTCTTTGCATGATAAATTTATTTCCTCTAGGTTATCTTCAGCATCTGAGATTCTGTCTTCCATCTCTTGTATTCTGTTGGTTATGCTTGCATCTGTGGTTCCTGATTGGTTACTCAGCTTTTCCACTTCCAGCCTTCCCTCAGTTTGTGTTTATTTTACTGTCTCTATTTCAGTTTTCAGGTCCTGAACTATTTCCTTCAGCTGTGTAATTGTATTTTCTTGTCTTTTTTTTTTTTGGCTTTCCTTGATTTCTTTCATCTTTTGGTTTGTCTTTTCTTCCTTTCTCTGAAGGATTTTCTCATTTCCTCTCTTAGGGTCTCCATCATCTGCATGAAGTTGTTTTTAAGGTTGCTCTCTTCTGCTTCTTCTGTGTTGGGATGTTCAGGTCTTGCTGGTGTAGAGTCCCTAGACTCTGATGGTGTCATATTGGTTTTCCTGTTGTTGGATGTGTTCTTATATTGTCGTCTTCCCATCTCTTCTTCCAGTGGGTGCAGGTGGTGTCACTTCCTTTCCTGGTGTGTATGGGTCCAAGGTTCTCTTCAGGTGAGTGCAATTGGCTCTGATACTCTGATGGGTCTCAAGGTGGGTGCAGGCAGGTCTGAGGCACTGGCTCTCCAGATAGGTGAGAGCAGGATTGGTGCAGAGATGTCAGCAGACTCTGGGTTGCTTGGTCCTCAGGGGCCCAGTCTTCCTGCCTGCAGACCCCTGGGTAGGAGTTCCCAGAGTGGGCAGGCAGAAGTTGGGTCCAAGTCAGGACCCAAAGCAGCTCACCTCTGCACTCTCTGCACTCTGCACTCTGCACTCTGCATTCCCTGGGGGTGGAGTAGCCCAGTGATCTCAGCAGTGTCAGGGTCCCTGGTTCTTCAGGGACTGATTCAGTTTGCCTACAGAACCCCTACTGCATGTCTTTATTGTTGCAATGAAGACTGAGTCAGATGACAAGGACAATGTTTCATCAGAAATAACAACATAGATCATCCTGTGGATATGAATTGCCTCCATTCAGAAAGGCTCTGAGCAGAGATTTTTTTTTCCTTTAGAGTTCTCTTATAAAACTTCTCTGATGTCCATATATACATGTGCTTATAAAGAAAATGCAGGGTTTCCCTTTCCCAGATCTTTCTCTTTCTTATGAATACAGTGCCCTCTGGTCACCTCTAACCTAGCCTCTATTGCCTCCCATCTTGACCCCACCCTGTGCCATGGCCCTGAGTTACTCAAGGTGGTGAGTGAGTGATTTTTGTTAGAACCCACAAGACAAGGAGCTGACACTTGAAGCAAACCAGCACGTGGCTGCATTCACAGGGATAAAAATATTTTCACAAAACAGTGCAAGCATGAAGCCACCAGCACTAACATGCTTAGTGACACTGTTGATTTAAACTGAAGAGAAAGCTACATTGTTTATTACGATCTAGAGACACCATAAGAAGACCAGCATTTGTGCACAGACTACAAATTTTTTAATCTCCAAGATTTAGCTCTATGTACCCACATGGGATAAATGCAATGGGGCATGTGATTAGCCTTCACAGAACAGAGAGAAGTGAGGGACACACACCAGTAGGAGGTGAAGTTAGAATTGAAGGTGAGGAAAGTCAACCAGAAAAGATCTGGCAAAAGGAGCTTCAGACAGGAAACAGCTAGCACAAAGGAGCCACTTTGATTACGTGAGAGGCATTAGGGGTGGGGGTCTACATCATTAATCCAGATAGCCTAACCTCAGTTCACAGTGCGGTGCCAAGGAAAATGTGACCTGCTTAAGATCAGCTACAAGAATGAGGGAAAGTCTGTGGCATGTAGAGATGGGACAGAACACACAGCCACAGGTGAGAGCTAGCATCACAGACATCACAGAAGGCTGGTGTTAGTATAGAGCTAATTTCAGAGTCAGCCACTGGTGAGGCCTGTCTCCTGGATTGAATGGGACTGAGTCAGCAGATAAAGTCCTAGGATACAGGAAAGCTAATGTGTGGCCTCCCTACCTATGGCATTCCCATACAGAGTCCCAGAGGCATCATCTCACAGAACAGATTTGTCCTATTCAAACTGATCAATGTCTAACCATACAGAGGATGCTATTGAAGCCACTCCATGATTAAACCCAGTTTGGCTTTTCCCTCGATGCCCACTAGAGGCTAGAAAACAGGAGAACCTACTGTTGCATCATCCTATGCAATCACAGATGGACACAGAACACAAGTAATTTAACTGAGACAGGAGAGGTTGTCTCTGTGTACATTTCAGGACATGCATTTTCACATCCCATTAAAGAAACGATATTGCTGCAGCTTCTCCCTCTCGTCCTAGCTTGATGAGATTCCTGGAGTCCCAAAAGCCACATTGCAAACTGGAGACAAGCTTGGACACTAAAGCAAGACTGGCCAAGATGGCTAAAGAAAAATGAAACTACATAGATCCTTGACATCACTGAACCAACATCCAGACATTTTACAGTATGAAGAGCAAAGAAGGAAACAGATACTGTAACAGAAGGGGACTTAAACATTCGCGTAGACCATCCTCCTTGTGATTTTATAATTTAATACCTGTAGCATCAGAGAGTATTTCTGAAATGAAATGAACCGGCTCAAAAGCAGACATGGGTATCTGGGCCCAATCTTAGCCATATTGATTATTAGTTATGTGAACTTAAGCAAGTTTCTCAATTTCTCTCCATTTATGTCACCAACCAACAATGAGGATTATAGTGGAACCTTGGAGGGGGCTAGTTACTATTTGGGGAAATAGTGCGTATGGTTAAAGTACTTGATATAACTAAACAAATCTATCACAAATCTAGAAATCTGCAGAATGCATTTACACCAATAATTGTTTTGGCAACCTAATAAGCTTATATGGAACTGCACCTAGAATATAATTACTGGCCAGTTAAGGCTGGCACTTATAATGATGCATGGAATAAGGTCAAGAGAGTCAGAAAATGAGCTGCTACTGCTGGCCATTCTTGCCTCACATGTGGTATCCTGAACTGTCTTCCTAGTACATTCTACCTCAGGCTTTGCCCTTTTGTATTATATAATTAATTTTCCTATGTTGGCATCTACTTCACACACACATTTTAAAATAGAGAAGAATAAAAATATATATTGGCTAGTTATCGTCAATAGACTCATCAAACCAAGATTACCTTTCAAAAAGCAAATAAACCATTGAAGGTACTTATAACCTAGCCCCGCAGGCTGAATCTCATTATGATCCTCCAGCATTCTCACACAGATTCTGGAAGGTAATTTGACCTTCACAGCATGGACTTGTGGCTCCCACATCAATAATCCTGTGTGCTATGATACAGCCAGAAAAAAATAGGATACTGGACGGCTGCTTGTTTATAGTTAGGACTTAACATACCTGGTTTATGAGGAAAGTGGTGTTCAGTTGCCAATACAAAGCACCTTGTCTCATCTATTTTATTCATGGGCTTAATGGCCCATGAAAGGGACTTATTTACAATCCCGTTCTGTTATTTAGCTTCTAACAAACCTCTCTCTGTGTGCCCAGCAAGAATGTATTCCAATGCCTGTCCACTACCAAGAAATTATTCAGTCAGCAAGAACTGGCGACACTTCCATTTCCAGCAAAAGGACTGATTAAGGTAACTGCCAATGACCACTCAGTTAAATTGGATACAACAGAATCAAACCTCCTCTGATGGCTATCTGAGCCTGCAAGAACAGAGAGGAGACTTGATCAAAGAGCAGAGGGGTGGGGCTGAAAACCAGAGACAAACTCGGTCATCATCTGCAATAAAGACCCTGGAGCTATTTAACAGTTCTAAGTAACTGTTGGCAAAAGGGATAAATGGCCCAGATTTTCCCAAAATGTGAAAGAAAATTCTCACATAAAGCTGATAGATTTAAGGAATTGGGCATCCATTAGGGGACCGATGGTTAATAGTCCATCTGCACACCAGAAAGGACAAGTAGATAAGGGAAGGAAGATGCCTTTTTCTCGTGCGTGCATGTGCATGTATGTGTGTGTTTATATCATATATATGAGATATATGTGCTCATGTATATATAAGATAATTTGAATTTATTCTCAGAATTTTAGTGTGAGGTAATATTAGTAGATGGGTCATTCTCAAGACCACATAGAAGAAGCCTAACTAAATGTTTCCTAAAACTGGCTGCCCAGTGTTAGCCACCAGATATAGGTGAATAAATTGTCATTTTAATTCATGAATATGAAATAAAGTAAAACCTCACCTCCTCACAGTAGCCACATTTCATCACTTTATCTCCCAGATGAAAACACCTCACACAGTAGAAATTCTACACAACATAGCCATTCTTATTGAACAGCACTAGTCTGCAGAGACACACCCTTCATCTGGGCTTCCATAGGGTCCCTCTTACTAGCTGCTGATAAAAGTAAGCTCACATTCATAGTATAAACAAGGTTTCAAGTCACCACAAGTGAGAAGAAACAAGACCTGCACAAGGATACCACCAGCTAACATGCCAACATGGATGGGGAAACCTTCCAAGACCCCAGGTCCCATATCCGGATGAAGAGATACAGGCAATTAATGGCTGATGAGAGAGAGAGAGAGAGAGAGAGAGAGAGAATTAATCTTCCCCAGAGATGAACCACCAGATACTTTAAACAATCCTAAGCCCAAGCAGTCAGCCCTAAACATGTGTACAACTGAATAGACTCAGCATCTCTCTCTCTCTCTCTCTCTCTCTCTCTCTCTCTCTCTCTCTCTCTCGTGTGTGTGTGTGTGTGTGTGTGTGTGTGTGTGTGTGTATAAAATAAAGATAACTCAAAAAAGAGGCCATGGATTTGAGAGGGATTGAAGAGGATAATGAAGGAATTGAAGGAGGGAAAGGGAAGGTTAGAAATGTTTTTTTTTTTTAAAAAAACAATAAAAATGTTCAAAAACAATAACAAACTGGGAAAAGAACAGTAGTGTTAGAGATTGTGTATTATCCAATACTTATTATTAGAAACATGTTTTAACTGCTTTTAAAATCAAACATGAAGTAAAACTCCATAACAAAGTAAAGAGATATCATCAGAAAAGATCAGACTTCAAATAGCAACTAACACAAATTTTAAGCATGTATTCATATTATCATTAAAATTACAAGTTCAGGTACTAGATGAATAAAATCCTTAATGAGACAATATATCTGAGAATTTCCAAGGCTGCAGGTATAAAAACAAATGTTGCTATGGTTTTAGGGTGAAATGCACCCTCAGGCCCATGTGTTTAAACACCTGGTTCCCACTTGTTGGTGCTGTTGAAGGGGTTTTTGGAACCATTATGAGGTGGAGCCCCATTGGGGGAAGTAGGTCACTGGAGGCCAGCCTTAAGTGTGGAGCCCAACCCCACTTCCAGTCCACTCTCTGCTTCCCACCTGTGGTCACAGTGTTACCAGCTGCCTCACCTTCATGCCACACCATGCCTTCCTTCCTATGATCCACGGTATCTCTCCACACTGTGTGACAAATGGACCGTCTCCTTGAAATTGCTTCTGGTCAGGTATCTATCTGGTCAAGTCAAGTAACTAATACAACAGTCAAAAGACAGGGAAGGCAGAGTTCGAAACTGTAATTGGAATTCTAAGACAAGAGAAATAGAGAATGTGGGTAAGACACACAATAATTGGAAGAGAATGGCTGAAAACTTCCAGACCTTGTGATAGTTACCAAACCTGAAATCCAGTAAGTAGGACGAAGAAATCCACTCAGGTAAACAGCAACAGGAGTGCAGATCACCATAAAAAAGAAGGAATCTACAAGTAGAGTGAGCAGAATAAAAAGAACCATCCTTGAAGGTGTATGGACAGCTTCTGCCCAGGTATTTCTACACTGGTCATCAGCTACCAGGGTGATAATGCTGCTCAGTTACTGGAAGAGGACTGGGTGTCTCTCTCCATGGCAGAGCGCCTATTTAGCACATGGGTTTTAGCATTTAAGAGACCCTAAGTTCAATCTGAAGGACTCCCAAAATTCTACAAGACAATAATTCTCAACTTAGAATTAAATGCTAACATAAAGGAGTACTTGGGAGTGAAAGTGAAGTAATTTCCTGCTAAATAACTGAAAAACAATGTGCGTACAAGAAAAGTGAGGCAAGGCTACAAACTCTCAAAGCCTGCCTCATGTGATGTACTTCTTCAGCAAGGCCACACCTCCTAAAGGTTCAGAACAGCATCCACCAGCTGGGAACCAAAGGTTCAAATAATGACCATAAGAAAGCCATTGCTCATTCAAGCCACCACACAGAGACCAAGGGCACCATGCACAATACAAAGTGGAGCCAAACTAGAACAGGCTTTTAAACAAATAAAGAAATAAGAAAAGTATGTAGAGGCTGGAGAGTTGTCGCAGTGGTTAACAGCACTGGCTACTCTTCTACAGGACCCAAGTTCGATTCCCAGCACCTATGTGGTATCATCTGTAACCCTAGTTCCAGAGGACTGTACACCCTCTTCTGGTCTTCAGGACACCAAGCATGCATGTGTGCACTGATATATGTGCAGATAAAACACCCATACTTATAGAAAAAGAGAGAGAAAATATGGCCCTCATACACAAACTTCACTCAGCTGTGAAGGAGAAGGAAATCATGCCATCTGCAGGAAATGGATGGAGCTGGGGACCACTGTGCTGAGAAAACAAACCCTTCTCAAGATGACAGATATCACATTCTGTTTTGTATGCATGATTTGGATTTAAGTGTGTGTGTGTGTGTGTGTGTGTGTGTGTGTGTGTGTGTGTGTGTACATAGTATATATTTAAAGGCCATAAAAATGGAGAGGGTACTGTTGGAAAGGAAAAAGAAATCTAGAGGGTGGTTGACATAGGGGACTTAAAAGCACAAGAGAGAACTGACTGGGGGAAAGAAGGGGACCAAAGAGGGAAACAAAAGAGGGAAGTGGAGAAGAGGAATGGATAAGTGCAAGATAAAATTTCTTTGTATGAAAATGCCATAAAGGAACCCAATATTTTATATGCTAACTTTAAACATACTTTTAAAGCCCATTTTATTTAAATGTAGATGTTGATATAACCACTAACAGGGATGATGGACAAGAAATATAATTAAAGCCTAGAAAGAAATACACCAAATATTGTTACTTGTCAAAACCCTGCCTGAGTTGAAATGACTTTTATTTTTATTCTCCAAATAAACAAACATTGCTATTATAATTGAACAAAACAAAATAAGCCACTGGTTTCAAGAGCTCCTGCTTTTGCAAGACTACAAAAAGCTTTAAACTCTGTTCCCTACTTAGGCCAAGTAAGTAAAAAATAAATAATGCTTAAAGAAAATAATATCAGAAGGAAATATTCCCACATTTGACATGGTGATGCATGCCTGAAATCTCAGAAGATAAGAAGTAGAAAATGGAGGATCAGGAGTTCCAGGTCAGCCTGGGATAGGTGGTGAATTGAAAGCTAATCGTTTATAGCAGCCCTTGTCTCAAAAGCAAAAGATAATAAAAGATGAAGATAAGAGTTTCTGAAATGAAACTGCATGAGTCCACACCATAGTGATTAACATGGAGTCACCATCAAATAAATAGAATAACCACAGATACATAATCAAAACCTAGGACAGGACTCCAGTTCCCTGAGTTTCTGCTCAAAGGAGGCAGCCCAACCCTGGCATTTCATCTGTAATAGTTGTCTGTGCAAACAAAAGGTCAAATGCTTCCTTGAGAAGTGCAAACCACCCAACCACAGAGATGCACCCCATCCTTCCTAGCCATTCACAGTTCCCTGACCCACCATGCCGGAGAAGTGACAGCTTTCCCAGACCAGATGCCCTTTCACCAATACTCTTCTGCTGACCCCTAAAGAAATCCCTAATGGGATTTTAAAGTTCACTTCACAAGCTAACATCTGGCACACAGGGTACCACTTTCTCACTGTGTGTGTATCAGCTATCTAATACATCCTCACGAGCCCCCATCACTTCATTTACAGGGTACCACTTTCTCAGTGTGTGTGTGCCTGTCATCTAATACATCCTGATGAGCCCCATCACTTCATTTACAGGGTACCACTTTCTCAGTGCGTGTGTGCCTGTCATCTAATACATCCTGATGAGCCTCCATCACTTCATTTACTTTGGAATTGGCACTCTCTCAAGTACCTATTCAGCAGGTCACTCCAGAAAGTCCTGCTGAACTTGTGGAAATTTCAGTATCTTCAATCTTATTTCCAGTTATAATGAACCTGCCATCAAAATAAAAGTGCTTAATGGTTTTTCCATTTCTTTTCTGTTAGAGCGATGGATGGATGGACAGGAAAGCCAGAACTAATATAGAATGCGATTCTTACTCTAATTTGAAGCAGATATTCTTTGTACTTTTATTTTAACCTCTGTCTCCCATCTTCTTGTGCTTCCTCTTAAGACCATGAGCCTGAATCCAGATCTCCTCAGGCATAACACAGTGTGGACCTCAGAAAGTCAAGTTAACATCATTGAAACAGTAGATGTGTCAGAGACCAACCTCAGGCATGGTGCAGGACAGGGATTCAGAGCTCAGTAAGGTTTCCAGGTGCTTTTGGGTATCCACAGGGAAAGTGGAGGAGGACGGAAAGGATGGGGGGAGAGGGGAAGGTGAGGGACAGGAAGGGAGGGCCAGGGAGAGGGGAGATAGAAGGCGAGGAAGGAAAGGAGATAGATAGGAGAGGACAGGGAAGGAGAAAGGAGAAGTAAGGAGGAAAAAGAGAAAAGGAAATGGAAAGGTGAGATGGTGGATGTGGGAAGGGCCAGGGGGAAGTGATAATGGGATTAGTAATGGTGGTGATGATGGTGGTGATGAAGAAAGCTATAAGGTAGAGTGTGAACATGTCACAAACCTGGGGCAGAAACTCAGCTTCTTAAACAAGTGCAAAATTGACCAAAGAGGATTACATCAAAGAGAGACAGTGTAGACTTTGTGATGGCTAAATTCACTCTGTATTTGTGAGTGAATGAATCTTGTTTTCCCACCAATAGAGGACATAACCCTGGCCTTCCTCTCCTTGAATGATGGTGAGGGCTAGAAAAACAAGTCCGGCTCCATCATCTCAACACAGTTCTCACAGGAAGCCAGGCCTTTGACTGTAACCTTTTTATTCCTGGCACAGGTCTGAGATCTGTGCACTTCTGTTCATGGTATCAGAAATGTTAAAACCCACACTTAGAACTCAGGACAGAGAATGAGGAGGGAACATGAACTGCTGTGGGCGACTACAATTTATCTAGTAGTAACATGGCATGGGAGGAGGTGGGGACTATTTCCATTAAGTTCCAATGACCCACAAGAGAGGGAGTGTAGAATCAAGGTATGCAAACTTCCCTGGGAATCTCTTAAACAAAAAGTAAAAAACTTGAGAGCACTTTATGTTAAGAGAAATAGAAGTAATTCAGTTAATTTTATTTTAAAATAGCTCATTGGAGACACACAATTTCTCAAGAAACACTGCAACCAAAACAAAATATAATAGTATGTTTGTTGGGAAAACAGCAATAAGGCAACAGTGTAAATGTGGATAAATACAAGTTAAAGAAGAACAGAAAAGACAGTGGATATGGAGTAATAGGGGAGTGTAGAGAGGATAGATGGCAGGAATAGAACCAAATTGGGGCAGTTTCTACAGATTAGTGAGGAAGTAAATGGGGAGGAAGCGAGCACTTTGTGAATCCCAGGTCTTGTTTCATCAGTGAGGTCTACCTGCAGTTAGTGTCCTCTGAAATGCCCATATCAATTGCATCTTTTGTATGGTGTCATTTATTTAAATATGTTTACCAAATGTTTCCTAGCTCTGAATTGGCCAACTTTCTCTGGCCCAAAAGCATTCAGCCTGCAGGAAGAAATGACTCCCTAAGCACAGAGGCCAGAGATGATTGAAAGGAGTAGTTCTCAACCCTAGGGGCATACTAGAATTACAGCAGAGGGCTTGAAAGTATAACACTGATGGGCCCCGTAGCACACCTGTACTGGCTATGGGCACCCCAACATCGATCTTGTTCAATGTTAAACCATGCAGGGAGTGGGGGGAGGGGTTAGGAATTGGAAGCGGTAAGAAATTGTCTTTAAAAGTCTCAGCCCTCTGCTTCCAAGAAGCCCTGACATTGAGAGGTGGCTACTGCTGAGGTGAATGGACTCAGAGAGGCAGAGCATGTGGGTGCACACTGTTACTGACTCCCCCAAGAGGAGAAGCAAACAGCTCCACATGCATGCCAGATTCGATTCTGAGACAGTGATGTTAACTATGCCCACATGTTCACTCCTTCTGCCAGTTTGGATGTTTGTTTCTCTACCTCACTAATGGTTCGCAACACATCACCAGCTGCTGACAGAAGTGAGGTTCTGTTTACCTTTCTTAATAGTCACTCCAGCATCACAGAATGCAATAGCGATGGTTCTTTGCTAATCGGGAGTTTGCAAACTAGGTAGGAAATCAGAAGTACTTGGGAAACAACTAAGGCCTGCTTTCTCAGAGTAACGAGGGGAGTGTTCTGAGATTTCAAAAGAAGGGGTCCTGTAAGTCTGGCTGTAGTTTTGATTTGCAGATTATTACCTTAGAGAAACTTAAGGCCAGGTTAGAGAAGTGGCTTGGCTGTCAAGGGCACTTGCTGCTGTTCCAGAGGACTTAAGTTAATTAAGTTCCCAGCACCCACATCATGTGGATTGCAATCACATATAACGCCTACTCTAGTGGATCTGACGCCCCCTTCTGGCCACTGTAGGTACTGTATGCATGTGATATAATTACACAAAGACATTTTGAAAAAGAACAAAAACAATGTATTTATTATTTCCCCTTCAAATCCTTTAAAATAAATTTTGGTCTTGAGCCTTCTCCCAGCATACTCCTCCAATGCTCACTGGGAAAGAAAGAAATGCCTAATTATCCTTCAAAGGACACTGGGAAGGGCACATTATAGTTCACCAAGAAGAAATGGACTAAGAGAAAATTACATGTTTGGGGGCGGGAAAAGGAGTCTAGACTGAAAACAAATGCCAGAAAATGCAATTATTGAGAGCATGTGTTTTTGAGATTTATAAAGAAACATGTCTAAACTTAGCCATGTAACCCTGAATAAGACACTTAATCTCTACCAGGTTTCTCATCTGTAAAATACACACAAGAAGGCAAGAAGATCATTTAAAGAATTATGGTGACTCTTTTACAATGTAATAATAAATGCAAAATGCTCAGCATGATGTTCTATGCCAAGTGAAGCCACCCCACCATGCATTCATTCAACAGAGATTTAACAACTACATAGAATATATGAATTACTGGTCTGGGGGTTGAGATGATGAACAGAGAAGGTAAAAATCCCTGCCTCCTTATACATGACTGTCTACTATTATGTCAGTTTGATAGTGAATTGTGAATTTAGATAGTGATGGTTGCAATGGAGAATATAAAAGCCAAGAAGGGGAGCCAGGGAGTTGGAAGGATGTGCAACTTTAGAGTCATCAGAAAGGCTGTACTGATAGGTGACATGTGAGTAAAATCTGAAGACAGAAGGCAATGAGCCATACAGAAGAAAAAGTCATTGCCAAGTCCCAGAGAGATGGCTTGCCTGGTGCATTTGCAGATCAGTAGGGAAGGCAATCTGTCATGAACAGAACCCTGGGAGTCCCAGCTAAAGTATAGGAAGTTAAGAGGAGATGGGATCAAGGTTGGCTGGGGAGGATCTTCATGCTTCACGTCTGCAGAGTGGCCAGGGCATGGTGTGCTTTAGACTTTAACATGGCTACATTAACAGGGGGTGCATAGACAAGAGGGTGGAGAGGCAGGTGCAGGGACAGCACCAGTAAGAAATCATTTCCCAGTACAGGTGAGAGTTGTTCAGATCAATTCCAGATAATTTTGAAGGCTGAGATCACAGGATGTGCGATGAATTACATTACAAAAAGAGGAAATAGAATCAGAAATGACTCCAGGTTTTTAGCCTAAGTAACTGGGATGATTACGTTTCAGGAAAAGCTGAAAGAAAAGCAGATTGGAGAATATAGGTTCAGAAGTAGCTTGAACTCCATTTGTGATGTGATCTGCTTTACATGTTTTTAAATGCCAAATGCAGATATAAAGTAACAAGAAAATTTAGTGAATTCAAGGTGCAAAGGTCAGGTCTAGACTTATAAACGTGGGTATCATCTGTCCACAGATACTATTTAGTACTAGAACACAGTATGAGGTCATTAAGAGAACTATAAGCAGAAAGAAAAGCCCACGAGGAGAGCTCAGGACTCTTCAAACTCTACATCTCAGGGAAGCGAGGGGGAACCAGCAAGCGAGACCAAGAAGAATTAACCAAGGAAGAAATACACAATGGAGAAGTACAGGGAGGAAAAGATGGAGGGAAGGAAAGAACAAGGGAAGAAGGGAGAAAATGCATGATTATGATGATATAGGTAGAAAGACAGATGATAGAATAAATGCATAGATAAGTATAAAGAATAGATGAATAGAAAATGATACATATGTAAATGATATATAGAGAATGATGGATATATAGATGATATATAGACAGATAAATGTGGTAATAGATGACAGATAGACAGACAGACAGACAGACAGACAGACAGACAGATAGATAGATAGATAGATAGATAATGAAAGATATACTGATGACAGATAGATGACTGGGAAATAGATGATGAATTTAACCTTCCTCAAGGTTAAGTCCATTCACTTACTCAAAATCAGTTACTATCATGCTGATTCCCAGCCCTGTATGCATGCGCAGCATCTCAGCTAGGGTTTCTACTGTTGTGATACCATGACCATAGCAACTCTTATAAAAGAAATCTTTTAGTTGAGGTGGCAGCTTACAGTTCAGAGGTTCAATCCATTATCAGTGTGGCAGGCAGCATGGCAATGTGTAGGCAGACATGGTGCTGGCTACATGTTGATCAGAAGACAACAGGAAGTGGACTACAACACTGAGCGAGGATTAAGCAAAAGAGACCTCAAAGCCTGACCCCACCCACCATGACACACTTCTTCCAACAATAGTGCCACTCCCTATGGGCTTATGAGGGCCAATTATATTCTAACTATCACAGGCAGTTATCCTACCTTGCTGAGCCTCTGCTGTCTTAACTATGAAACGGGAAGAATAACACCAACTTTATAAGACTGTAATAATGAAATGAGGCATTTTTATACAAAGCCCAGGAGGGCTTGTCATAGTAAGAATTCAATAAAGAATGGCAATAGTTCCTTTAACTATCATTCATCAAGATCATCTTGAGTACCTATAATGGGCATTCAGTTTCAGATAGATAAGAGAATTCACCTCTCTTGGGTGAACTACATTGGGTGTTTAGCAATATTAAAAGTACTGTTAAAAATCACTGTGAGTATTAATAATAAGTTCTTTGAGATCTTATTGAAAGAACTTTTTATGTTCAGTTTCCTGTACATAAGCAAAGACTGAGCAATGGGGAAACTTGACCTTCTAATTAGCAGCCATTCTACTTGGCTTTGCTACCCTAACTAGCTCGAGTGAAAGTACTATCAATCTAATAACCAGCTGGACAACCCTTCTGCCATCCATGACCACTGACCACTCCATCAATTCCTTGAGGAAACTGAAGCATAGCTGTTTTAAACACTGACACCAGGCTCTGCTATTATAAGCCTCAGTATACTCTAGATCAATGATTCTCAACCTGTGGGGTGCACCCACTTTGGGGATTAAACAATCTTTTCACAGGGGTCACCTAAGACCATAGGAAAACATAGATATTTACATTATAATTCATAACAGTAGCAAAATTATAGTTCTGAAGTAGCAATGAAAATAATTTTTGTGGTTGGGGGTCAGCACAACATGATGAACTGTGTTAAAGGTCCCCAGCCTTAGGAAGGTTGAGAGCCACTGCTCTAAATGGTACTGAAACTAGTTTTTTCTTCAGCCAGAAGGAAGCACTGCTCCTGGAGGTCTAGCAGAGGGAAAGACAGTGATTGGTGCAAACACAAACCTATATTTGCACTCTTCTAATGAAGACTAGCTCTTTGCTGACCACAGTTCCTGGGTAAACCAAAAGGCCTTCAGCTATCTCACTAGTAAAAATATCACCATGGCAGGTCTGAAAGGGGAAGACTCTTCTCAGGATAACAGCCTAGTGTAAAAAGATAGTATGTACAAAAATTTCATAGACCATGGTACCCAAGCAAAGCTCACTAGGGAGGGTGACCTTTTCTTCCCTGTCTGGACAGTATCCATAACAAGTTGAACATGCCAAAGATCTGACACTGAACTGTTTCGTCCATTCATAAATGGATGAATGAATGACATGCTGAGATAAACACAGTCTGTAACATTAATTTTAAGGCCTAAACAGCTATCTTTTATGAGACAACTTTCCAAAAAATATTTGTAGAGCCAGGAATTTAGCTCAGTGGTAGAACACTTGCCCAGCATGTACAAGGGTCTGGATTTTATCCATGACACTGGATGACATTTTCTTGCATGTGATTTGGTGGAGCCATTTTTATGTAATGTAACATTGCCCTAGATAAACATTAGTCATTGTTAATGTACAAATCAAAATAAATTTTAAATAAAATGTGGTGCCCTATAACAAACAAACAAACAAAACACTTTAGGCAAAAGCTACCAGTAGTCATTTAATTTCTTCAGCATAATAAGCCAATACTCAAACACATCATTCAGGACTCCTATGAGCATGCAGATGGGAGTCCTATAGGGTAAGAGGGCATTGCCTTCATTACATAGTAACTGTATCTCTGGCAAAGCCCTGCAGCCCAGCATATCTGCGCACTGCCCACACCCTAAGTATGAGTATATGAAGACACAAAGGAGATTGTTCTCTCTCTCTCCCCCCTCTCTCCTCCCTCTGTGTGTGTGTGTGTGTGTGTGTGTGTGCATGTGTATGTTTACACATATGTACTGCATATGTACTGTATGTGATATGTACATGTGTATACAGGAGGGCTTACTGTGCAGGCAAGTGTAGATGCCACAGGACAGCATTGGGAGGTTTTTTGTTGTTGTTGTTTTTGTGTTGTGTTGTGTTGTACTTTGTTTGATTTTGATCACTTTGGCAGTGTATTCTTTTAAGACAAAGCCTCTTATTGAATCTAAACCTTGCTATTCTAGCTGTAATGGCTGACAATGGAGTCCCTGAGGTCCACCTGTATTTACCCAGCTCCCAGCACTTGGGGTACAGGCACACTTTGCAGTGTTCAGATTTTCCATGGGTTGTGGAAATTTGAACTTAGGTCTTAATGCTTGTACAATAAGCTCCTTATGCAAAGGACAATTGTCTTAGGACCAGGAAGCTGTTTTCTAAGTAGGGACTGTTTCCCTCTTAACCTAAAAATGTTTGCAGATTCATAGACATAACAATCAATTAAACTAATAGGTTAAATAATTCCAAAATTGAAAACAATACATGTGCACTGTAGAATATTTGAAAATACAAACAGACCCCAAAATAATGTCTCCCATACTGTCACTACCCAAGATGACCTCTTAGGCTCATAGAATTTTAAACTCAAACTACAAACTAAGAGGAGAGAGTTGTGGCTTGTTGTATTGTTTTCTTTAGAATTCATTTAGCATCACTATAAATCTCTCTCTCTCTCTTTTAAATAGGAAAGAAGATATTACAGCTTAGTTCAAAATCCTCATTTTATGGGAAAAAAGGTGAGGCTCAGCTGTTTAGCTGGGCAGAATCAGAAGGCTGGGTTTCTAACTCTTGAGTTAGCACTTTCTATGGTAAGTTGTTCTGAGAAATCCTACCATTACATAGCCACATCTTTGATCATCATGTGTTTCACTTTTAAACAGCTCTCTGTGAACTTGGAATAGAGGAAAAGTTTAATCTTCAGGTTACAAAATTACAATGAGTATTCTATCTAGACACAAGCCCTTCCAACACACAGAATCTCACTGGGTAAGCTATCATGCTGCCACTTAGCTTGGGACCTCTTCCCATTCAGTCCCTCTCTCTTATCCCTGTCCCCAGGATTTTGCCTGTTTTTCTATGTAGCTTCAACTTTACCAACATTCCCTTTCTTTTCTTGCCAGGTGTTAGTAGCTGTAACAACAATTTATTGAGTACTTGATGCATGTAAACCTTAGGGGAAGCCTGTGGTCTGCTCATTATCCCTACTTTATGAATATAGAAATGTTTTGAAAAGTGTAGACCCTAAAACTCAGGCTTGATGCTAGGACTGTTTAACTCTTCCCATCTCCCCATCACTGGTGACTAAACTGAACCCGCAAAGTTTTGTCTTCTTGGTTGTGTTTGAAGTTCTTCTGTTCCATTGTAGGTCACTATGGGGTCATAAATGAGAGTCACAGAATTTCCTAATCTTTTTTTCTCTATATATGGAATACTTAGTACAGTGAATTTTAGCCAAGGTCAGTTTTTTCCAACCAAAGACAATTGTGCCTCCCAGGAAATGTGTCAATGTCTGAAGACATTTTTGATTGTCACCACTGTGGTAGGAAATGCTACTAGTTTCCATGAGGTACAGTTAGGCTTTACTACCTAACATCCATAACAGAGGATTAATTTATCTAGCCTCAAATGGGAATCCTGCTATATTCAAGAGAGTCCAAGGGTATAGAAAACTTGCTTCTAGGAACATGAGGTCATTTCACTTTTCATGGCATTATCCAGGTCAGCCCAAATGTATATTCCCTGGGAGTTCAAGACAAATGGTACATTCTTTTGATAGTATGATTACTATCAAGCTTGCAAACGAGCCTATCAGCATTCTGAAAGTAGTGCTTCACATCTCCCAGGCAACTTGCTATACAAGGGAACAAGAGAGAAAGTAGCACACCCATAATGCCATCTGCGTACATTCACAGATCAGACTTGTGTTCCATCCACACAGGTGCTCCTCTGAAGGTACCAGATTACAATTAGCAGTAATAACTCCTTCATCTGACATGTCTTCCCCAGGATGTGCTCTGATTGTGAAAATAAGTTGAATTTTAAGCCTAAAATAAAGGAACTACTTGGGGCACTAAAATTGCCTGAGAGAAAGAATGAACAGTTACAACTCTAAGAGCCATAATGAATTGATCCCTCAAATTTTATGCTCCCAGATGAACATGAAATACATATGCAAGTTTAAAAGCTCTTCTCAGAGGTATACACTAGCTTCAACCTCAGCCTTAGCCCTGGCCCAGCCCAGCCCAGCCCTGACCTCATTCTAGTCCAGCCCCAACCCTGCCCATCAATCCAAGCTCCAATATTTAATGTTGTGTTCAGGGTGTGTGTGGCCAGGTTTAAGACCTGCTAAAACAGGAGGTGTACAAACCCACACTTATCTCCACTCCATTGCAACAGATCATTAAAATAGTTATAAAAGAGCCCTGACTATTGACTCTCTTTAGAACCAACATCTGTAGTTTGGGTAGCCTTTTGAAGATCGTCTATAAACTCCAGGAAAAAGAAATTAAGTTTCGATGTTTGTTAGAACTGCATTTCTTTCTATACTGTCAGACAGCCAATCCTCCCCCAGAAGGGCTTCTGTGTACTCTTCATTAGGGTAATTGAGTTCCAACAGCTCTGTAGATCACTACTGTTTGGTGTAACATCCAGCTGAACTACAAACACTAGCAGGTTTTCCTGAGGGAATGGATGGGGGGTATCTCTTCCAAGGAGGCAGAGGACATGAAAGGAGTACATTCCAAGCCCGCCCTAACCAGAGATGTGCTTTCTACACAAATCTATTTGCAAAGGCAGACAAAGTGGAGTGAGGCAAGAAGGACTGATCCCCTACCCCACCCACAGGTACCAGAGATCAGAAGGATGACGTCAACAAAGTGAAGCCAGCATGAGGACAAAGCAGTTCAGATATAGGAAGATTCAAGAGGTAAGCCAAGCCATCCTTAGCTAGACAATGAGGGATGTCTGCTTTTAAAACTCTCCTGTCTTCTGCTTGTTACCCCTTAAAAACTAGCCTTTTAAAATTAAAAAGAAAAAAAAAGTAGCTTTCTTTTTGGTGGCTTTAGAGACTTAGCTTTCCTGGGTCGCAGTCATCATAGCAATACACAAATTCTCCTATTGACTCATCAGGTGATACAGGGACTCAGTAACTCACACAACTATAAGCCCATATGGGCATTGTGATTTCCATAGCTCAGCTTCCTAATTGGCAGGAAACAAAGCTTCAGTCAGTTGAATTGCAGTGGTAGAAAGCAATGATGCTGTATTGGTGTGCTTCAGGCTTGATGTGAATTACATTACCCACTTCTACTAAGCATGTGAGGTAACATCCCAGAACTAAATCACTGCCACATCACCTTGCTCTGTGAACATATCTATTAGATGCTAATATTGCCAGTTTGTATAGGGGTGAGCTAAAGCTCAGAGATCCAATTACAGTCACGTGGTATACAAATGGCGGAGCAAGACTCAACATGGGCATTCTGCCCATGAAATCCTAATTCTTAACCTCCAACAGAAATAACATGAAGAGAAGGGTTTAAGGTCTAGAGAAAGTGAATGTGGTAAGAAAATACTGGGCTTATTAAAAATGGAAACCTAGAGAAATGCCTGCAGAAACAGACCTTGGAAGAACCAAGAAGCAGCTACAGACAGGTGACTCAGAGATCGTTACAACTCTCATGTCTCACAAAGGCTAGTACTAACAGTTTGGAGATCTTAATGCTTCTCATTCACTGCACTAGATGATTGGAACTAGATGATTTGTAGTGCTGAGCTTGCTTTGCACATGGTAGAGTGTTCACAGCATCCCTGCTCTTTACATACTAGATGTCAGACACAGCTCTTTTCTCTCTTGAGCTTGTGGCAGCCCAAAATATCTCCAGATATTGCCAGACAACATTTCCTCTTACCCCGGAACCAGACAAGAAAAACCCACTAAACAACCTCTTTTCTATTCTTGCTGTACTCTGCCTCAACTGGTGTGTAATGTAACCCTTGTTACCATTTGCCAAGTGTTCCTTTATTCCTACTCCATTGAATCTTCCAGGCTAGGAGAGGCAGTCCTGAAGTAGCCACATCCTACTCAGTGCTTGCGAGTCTATATTCCCTGAGCAAAGCCTTGCTCCTCCAGAGAAAAAGAAATGCTGTTTTTAGCCTTGCCTTATAACTAAAAAGCCTTAACCAGATTAATATACCCTGGGAGCTCAGAAGAGCAATTACTGTCACTTGCACTTCAAAGAGCATGAACATGAGGCTCAGAAAGGTTAAGCCATTTGTCCAAAGTCACAGAGGTAGCTCCTGTTAGAGTGAGGGATCCAACTCAGACCTTAATTTCAGATTTTCTCATAGTTATCTACTACCCTCAGGGAAGTCAAGCCTGCAAAAGACCAATTAAAACAAAAAAGAAAAACGAAGAGTCCCTGACTACTTTCCAATGATTAAATCATCTTGAGCAGGGTGGGGGTATCCCAACATTAGAAACACTTAAAATGAAGTAGGGCACGGAGCAGATTGGGAGGCAGCCTCTGCACATGAAAAATGAGTAAAAACCATGGCACATCCATCTCTCACGGAGCCATTTGGTAAATAATAGATCTGAGCATTCCTGTAGTAAACTCACTCGATAAAAAATTTCCACATGCAGCTCAACAGTTACAAAAAATATCCATCTCTGGCCCTGGCCAGAGGAAGAAACAGTGCCTTCCACATTGGCCTTATCTCTGCATCAGCATCAGGGGTGTCTTTTGCTCCAGGGTAGACATGATATAATGTACCTGCCACACTGAACCAGCTTGAGCCGACAACATGACTGGAAGAGAGGAAATCTGTACTCCCCAGCCATGAGTTTTCATAATCGAAGATCAGGCCCCAAACATCTGACTACACTGTAGCCTCAGCAGTGGCAGCAGTTCATCCCCTATTGATGCAATTTAATAGGTCTGTCCCCTGCCTACCAGCTAGTGAGTGCCCTGCGGGTCCACAGTGGACAGAGCTTTAGCACAGTGACAGAATTTACCACTGAGGCCTTTCAGCCCCATGGCAACGCATCTTCCTTTGAGGACTCTGAAGCCTATGTGAGTCATCGGACATTTATTATAATAACCTAGTCTATCTTATTAGCAGAGCTAGAAACATCAATAGGAAGAAGAAAGGGTCCTTGGCCCAAATATCTTATGGAGTTAAGAAAGATACAAGAAGACAGTGTATCATTTGAATATTTTAGGTTCAATACCTGATTCCAAACTGTGACAAGGATGAGAGTTAAGTGTGACCAGCTGTCCCTAAGATATCTGTTAGGATGACATTTAAACAAGATATTACAGAAGTTTAACTGCATGGTTAAAAGGGCCGGGATGATGTCCTAGTTAGTAAAGTGCTTGCTGTGTACATATGAGGACCTGATCTTAATCCTTAGCACTGGACTCCCAGGGTGGGAAAACAGAAAAAGGAGGGTCCTTGGGACCTGCTGGCCAGTCACTAACAAGTCATTGAAAGATTCTGCCTCAAAAACAAGGTGGAGAGCAATTGAGGAAGACACCTGATGTCATCCTCTGGAACTCACATACATGTGCATACATGGTCATGTTCACCCACATATTTGTACACACATACATATGAACATTTATGTGTATACATACACACAGAAAGAACTTAAGGTATTTTGAGGTTTAGAAAGACTTGGCTCAACCACCATCAGAGAAGCATCCTCCTTCCGGAGATGGGAACAAATACAGAGACAGCTAGACAACAGACAGAGAGCGAGACCATAGAACTCTCAGCCCTAAATGGGATGTCTTTATTAAAGGCTCTTGGAACTCTGAAGATGGGGGGCAGAAAGAGCAAAAGAGCCAGAGGGGATGGAGGACACCAATGAAACAAGGCCCTCTAAATCAACAGGATCAATGCACATATGAACTCACAGACTGAGGCAGCATGCACAGGGCCAGTGGGCCTGCACCAGGTCCTCTGTGTATGTATTATGGCTTCTAGTTTAGTGTGTTTATGGGATTCCTGAGTGTGTGAACCAGCAGGCCTGTTTTTTATACCTTCTCCTGGGCTCTTTGCCCTCTGGTTGTTTTGTCCAATTTTGATGTGTTAGTTTTTGTTTTATTATACTTTATTTTGTTTTACTTTATTTTATTATTAGAACCTTCCATTAGAAGCCTGTTTGTTTTCTAATGAGAGACAAGGGAGTGGATTTGGATATTAAGAGAGTTGAGGAGATAGTGGGAAGAGTAGAGCGAGAAGAAACCATAATCAGGATATATCATGTGAGAAAAAAAACTCTATTTTCAATAAAAGGAGAAAAAAAAGGCTTGGGAAAGAGAAGTTATAAGCAGCCCACCACAGAACTTCAAAACAGTGAGAGATGCCTGAGAGGTTAAGAGCACTTATTGCTGTCCCAGAGGACCAGGCTTCGATTCTCAGAACCTACATGGCAGCTCACAACAATTGGCAATTCTCTTCTGGCTTCCAGGGATACCAGGCATGTATGTATGGCACATCCATATATTTACATTTAGGCAAAAATTCATACACTAAATTAAAATAAATAAATCTCAAAAACATTTTAAGATTACATGACAAATCTTCATTTCCAAAACAATCTTTTAGTATGAATATGTAAAGATTGTTCTGAACCTGTTCTACACAAATAAGCACAAATTAGCAAAAGAAAAAGGGAAAATGCTTAAAGTCTACAATCTTCACTTCAATGGGACTCTAGAAAGCCCTTGGGTGTTATCTTTAGACTTTGAAATTGTCCAGCACAGCATGACTCCAATGACCTACAGGAAGTGTCAAGATGAGCCATCAAAAGCTCCCCACACAGGTTCCTGGAGAGGCATTGAGAGGTATGGACCCAGGGACACTTTTAGCTCTTTATAGTTCAGAGGGAAAACTGTCCTAGAGGCTCCAGGATAGAACAGATTCCCAATATAAAACACACCATCCCTACTGGTAATGAATACATCAGATGACACAGCTTCTACCTTCCCATCCATAGCTCTTTGCTCAGATCTTTTACCCAGGGCCAAATTCCACGGGACATACGTTTTAAGTCTTTGGAAAGCCTGCAACAATGAATCTAGTGAAGTTGTTCTTAATCCTTAGAGGAGCCACTCCACTTTCTGGGTATTCATCCACCAGACACTGCCAGAGGGGCTGGGGTTACACAAAGACTAAGTTGTTTTGATAGATGAGAAACCCAGAATCTCCACACTTTCTCTATAGAAAGTTCTTTTCCCTTTACAAATATTCATTTGGTTTTGGTGTGATTACTCTCCTCTCCCACTACAGGGTAAAGCCAGCATAATAATTTGTAAATGAACATATTCTTTCCTTTTCTGTTTTCAAGGCAGGGTCTCATGTAGTCCATGTTGGCTCCCAACTCACTATCTAGCCAAGGATGATCTCAAACCCCTGCCTCCACCTCCCAAGTGCTAGGATGACTGGCTGGCTACACAGCCTCGAGGCAGACCTGTTGACACTGTTCTAGACCATTAATTTCCAAACTGTAATTTCATCATCAAGAAATACCAGCATTACCTAGGAGCCTCCAGGAAATGCAAATTATGAGGCGGACAGATCTACTGATTCAGAAACTCAGGCAGCATTTCCCAGGAGACTCACTTTCATCAGTTCTTCCAAGTGAGTCTGATCTAAACTAGTTTTGCAGCCACTGGTCCACACCTGGACTGCCCAGTATTGACCAGGAACAACTAAGCCAGTCAGCTCATCCAAATTGCCCAGGAACAATTAAGTCAGTCAGCTCATTCAAATTGGAAAGACTAAAGTCTCAGTTCAGCACGTATACTAGGCACATTTCAAATGTTCAATAGACACAAGCTCTGCTGCTTCTATATTGTAATGACACAGGACATTTTTTGTTGAAAAAAATGACATTAATCTAGACTGACAAATGGGCCCCAGACTGTCAGATACAGTCAGTCCATGAATGTGCCAAACACAGATGTCTCATGACATGGGAACCGTCAGTTCTACAGGCAGGGGAAGGAGCCTCTGATGCTCTATCAAGGACAGGATGTATGTCAGGGCCCTTTCTGTTAGTGAGGAGCAAGGAAACTACAGCAAGGATAAGTAACCAGAAGCAGGACCATATCATATACAAGACACTGCAGGGCAAGGTGGTGACAGAACCATGGTTTTTTTCCTTATGGCTAGAGCGTTGGGTTCTGTAGGTGAGAACGGAGAAAGGGAATGAGAAAGATGGTAGAACCAGATCATGGTGGGCTGTAGGTTCTTCAGAATTAAGCTTATTACTGATCTTTGATTTTTATTTTAAAGTGTTTGTATGTGCGTGCGTGTGTGTGTGTGTGTGTGTGTGTGTGTGTGTGTGTGTGTGTGTGTGTGTGTGTGTGCAGTTACTCACACAGGCCACAGGCCTCAGAGCCCTAGGAGCTGGAGCTACAGGTGTGATTAGTCCGAATGCTGTGAAGCAGGACTTGGTCTTCTTTTAAGCAGATTCATCTCTCTATCCTTGCTGCTGGCATTTTGAAGCACAATAAGCTGATATTTCTTCAAAACAATGGCCAGCCAAAAGCTTCCAGAGAAGCAAGAGGAAGTGTGTTCGTTCAGATCAGACTTGCCCTAGGGCTCCCCTAGTTAATTGGTTCATTTTCAGTGATTGTAAGGGAGAAAGTGGATGAATTAAGTCTAAACTGAATTGTCATTAGAAGGAAAGCATTTAATTATACCCATCTTGGCCTGAATGAACCTGTCTATCCTAACACACAAGAGAAGCAGAAAGTTAGACTTCTGAAATAGTCACTACCTGGTATCCATACAGGACTGTCCAATTATACCTGTAAGCACCCAATGGCTGCCTCTTCCTGTCAGTACAGCTATTTCTGCCAATACCAGAAGCACAAAAGGCAAATGCTATAGAAACCTACAGCTCAGACACAAAAGGACTATATATTGTATTCCCATAAAGGAGGTGAAATGGCCATTTATGTAGCAAAAGAGTCACTGAGAAATGACAACAGTGCAAGGACAATTACTGGATGTTTGGGAGTTACAAAGCCTACCTTGTCACCAACAGCATGCACCTGCCTTAAAAGAGGGCAATACCATGTTTTACTGAACAG
The DNA here is from genome assembly GCF_003668045.3 of Cricetulus griseus. Taxonomy (NCBI): domain Eukaryota; kingdom Metazoa; phylum Chordata; class Mammalia; order Rodentia; family Cricetidae; genus Cricetulus; species Cricetulus griseus. The sequence continues at coordinate 147,334,888 of NC_048596.1, read as the reverse complement.
CATAATTCATGCCTATAAGAGGATGCTTAGAGGAAAAGCACAGATGGGACACTGGAATTGATTCTCCAGTGGGGAAGGAGAAAGGACCAGAGGAGAGTGGAAATCTTGGATGTGAGCCTTAAAGAATCCATTACAAACCAAAGGGTACCAGAAGCTGACCTTTTCACAACTGCATTGATTCAGCCACAGGACAAAACAAAAACAAAACAAAAAAGAGCCTTGAGGCAAAATCACTTCAGGGTAAGAGGTTAAAAAAAAAAAAAAAAAAAAAAAAAAAAAACAGTAAAAGGAGAAAGGACTTGACCTTCAAAGACTAAAGTATGGCCAGGCCAACAGCACCTAGACAGGAGCATCTGTCACCAGTTACTTGCAGGTAGAAACCACTATGACCAAAGAGCCGTGTGCTGGTGTGTAGATAAAGTCCTCAGCTCTCCATCTGCTCCATCCTGGAGCCATGGATCCAATTGCAACAGCAGGAATGAGTCTCTTCTCCCTCCCTATTTCCATCCTGGAAGCAGTCACTCTTGAACTTGAAGAGGCTTGCTGCTTTCAGCATTGAGTAAATAGTGCTCTCAGCAATAAGTAAAGCTAACACATTCATGTGGCACCTTGAAGAAGCCCGCACAGCACATTTCCATAATAAGAACAAAGGAGGGAAGATGGAGAATAGCAGGAAATTCTGTCACAAGGCTTTAAGCATACCAGAAGTGTCATAATAAGAGCAGGTGAAGAGGTCTGAAAAATGTGCACAGTGTAACAAAGTGAACAAATATCGCAGCAGGGATAAAGGACTCTTGGGATGAGCCATGTCTTCTCTGGCCTAGGTAGACACTGAATGTTCCCTGGCAGACAGAGTTCAAACATGGCTAAGTGACCATACCTAGGAAGCCTGCTCACCTTGAACCATGCTAAAGAGGCAGGCAGAATAGTTATCTGTTTAGTGAGGTAATATACTTGCCTTCCCAGAATTCCTATCTGTAGTGTGGTAGCTTACAAAGTCAGAATTACTCAGAAAAGTGCAAGCTTTCATACTCTTTTTCTATCTCTGTCCAAAGGATGCATCCCCTCCTACTTTGGGCTTCCTTACTTTGTCTAAAGCCCTACTCCCCTCCATGTGACTGCCTGCCACCACAGGGCTGAACTCCAGGACAGTTTAAACAGCATGACTTTTTCTCCCTTCTCCTCTCCATTCTCCTCCTCTATGGAGCGGCTGAGATTTACAGCTTACCTACCCTGCTTTACTTTCCTCTAGACTCTAATAGAGTTGGCCCTGAGATCTGCTAGAGCCTTTCAAGTACTCTTCTTAAGGAGACCATAATCCCAAGAGGGGAACCTCAGTTTCCCTGCTATCATCTGGCAACCGCAAAGGGACTCCCCCAAATTTTCAGTAAAGCAGTATGTTCAGTGATGAAACCAAGAGGCAGACCATCTGACAAATGTCTTGGGGAAAGTTCATCCAAAGAAATTAAGAGCCTAAATTGAGGCCATTGTTTCCACAAGAACAAAAATGAGGGACTGCAAGTGGACCCGGACCTCGCAGTGAGGACATGGACCTGAGAAAGGACTCTACTACCACAACTTTGCTAGATCAGTAACTTTCCTTATCACATTCTAAACCCTGTCTTTCAATCCATAGGTAAATGTAGCTACCACTCCTCATAAAAAGCCTCTTTTTACAACGACTAGAGACCATTACAGGAAACAAAACTGGACACAATGCAGAGATCCGTGGGTTGTGGGGAACCCAGACACAAAGGGTACATTTACATCACAGATCCTGCATCTTTTTTTTTTTTTTTTTTTTTTTTTTTTTGAGACAGGGTTTCTTTGTGGCTTTGGAGGTTGTCCTAGAACTAGCTCTTGTAGACCAGGCTGGTCTCGAACTCACAGAGATCCACCTACCTCTGCCTCCCGAGTGCTGGGATTAAAGGCGTGCGCCACCAATGCCCGGCTCATCTTTAGCTCACAGAACATCTCGGAAGAGGGGGAGGAAAGATTGTAACAGAATACGGGGAAGTTTGCTGTGGAAATGCCTGTCTTAGAAATGACTGCACAAATGAGATAAAAACAATAGCAACATCAATGGATAAACAAGATCAAAACAATAGCAATATCAATGGAAATGTCCATGTAGAAGTAAGAAAATGTTGCAGCGCTCCACCCTGAGACAAGAACTACAAGCAACTGCTAGGAGAAAAAGACTTGGCCTTTTCCAGGGATTAGCCCCTATTGGCTGTCCAATGGAAAGTGGTCAGCCTTGAAACCATATACACACAAACAACGAAAACAGATTCGGCAGATTTTACACACACACACACACACACACACACACACACACACACACACACACACACACAAGTAATGAATATAACTACCCCCTCCAAAAAAAGATTGAGAGATGGGGAAGTTAAGAGGGAGTAACTGGAAGGGGCTATAGGGAGAAGTAAGGTAATTCTATGTCAATTAAAATCATGAAAAATAACTAAATAAATTTAAAATTAACAGGGGACTGTAGCTGTCCTTAAATGCATATAATTTCATTTCATAAGCCTGATTAGGAAACCTCACACTCATCAAGCTATGTGAATGAATGAATCAATTTTCCAGTTCAGCAGTCTTCATTTGTTTCAGCAACATTACTCAGCCGCTAAGGAATGACCATGGGCTCACAATTCCATGCACAACAGTCTCTGCCCCAGGGGAGTTGACAGTTCCCGAGATCCCAGCATCCTGTGAACGAATAATCATTGAAGCAGTGGGGCTCAAAACAGGACTGAAGAAAGGACTGGGTTAGAAGCTCACCAGGCCTGGTTAGGAGCTCAAGGCAAACTTACCTGGGAAATAAGCCACCTAGTGCTCAGTAAGAAAAACAAAAAACCAGACTCTTTGAGGAATGCCAGCATTGTGGGCTGGGGACATGGTACATTATACCACATTTCTTCACAGATCTGTCCTAGGAAGAAAGTCCCATTGTTCAAAGAGAATTTACAATGTGAACAGGGAGATAAGGAAACAAAGTGAGCAAGCTTGGCACCACCCCAACAGCTGCATTTCAGATGCTAGGAAGACCTGCAGGGCACCACGCTTGACATGTCTGCCAAGTAGAAGAATCCAAGCATAGCCAGAGGCAGAGTGAACATCGGCAACCCCCTGCTCCGAACCCCAGGTGCCTGCTGTATCAAATCCAACTGAACAATTTTCATTCAGACAAGCCAACTTTAAAATCCCTGACAAAGGAGGCAACTCTAACAGCTCCTATTTGCCAACGTTGGTACAATCACAAACAAAATGAAGTATAGTGGACTATAATCTGAAGTAGAAAATAAGCATCTATGAGTCTTTGTCCCTGAAACATGTATTCTATGTGTAGTAGTGAGAAAAGCTTTGGAGCAGTGTCAATCGGGAGTTATTCTCAAGAACTGTGACTGGTCCTCTTTAACACCTGCAGCAGGAGCAGCAATAAATAAAACATAGATGCCAATGAGACCCTCCAGGAGATGTGAGGAGAGGAATGCAATGGACAAAAGATAGAAGGCTGAAGTTCAGGGAAGCCAAGCAGAGGTGTGGGCTGCAGGTAAGCCAACATACCAACATGTGTCTCCATCATAATATATAAAATATCAATACGAAAAGAAATTCAACCCTATGTGCCAACTATGAAATTTTCCTGAAATCTAAAACTTTGTTAACACAAGAGGTTTATTAAAAAAAAAAAAAACCACCTTGAGTCACAGTTGGTTAAAGAGACAGTGCCACAGTTAAGAGCACTATATTAGCTATTGCATGAGACCTGGATTTATTTCTAAGCATCCATATATGGCTCACAAGTCTGTAACTCCAGCTCTGGGGCATCCACTGCCTTCTTCTGACTTCCTCAGGCACTTCCCACTCAGAGTACACTTACATATATACAGAAAAAACACTCATTCACAAAAACAAAAACAAGCATTTTTTTTATTTTAAAAGGATAGAATAGAATATCCTTGATAGATACAGTGAGGTTCACTTTATCCCCACATAGCCCACTCAAGTAGTTAGCTGCCACATGCTCCTTACTCTGCAGAAGGGAGTCTGAGGCAGAGATGAGGGCAGTGACTTGCTCATGGCCACATGGCTGGTAGGGACAGAATTCATATTCGAGCAGTCTGACCTCAGAAACAGCACCGTGGTCCCCATTACACTGATCCTTCATGGCACATGGTAAGTGCCTCTGCTATGCATGCACTTAGTTCATTTACAACACCCATGGATGGGACACTTCGCCAGCCCAGACCATAGTAGTTATGTACTTCCAGCACAGACCCTGCTGCTACTTCCTGATGGTGGCTTACCTCTTTTGAGGCCACTTCCATAGTTCAGGTTTTCACTCTTCTCTCTTACCACATGCCCCATCACTGGAAGCTAGACAGACCATTTCCTCAACTCTCCCTAATAAATCCCACACATCTCTACTGTTTCTAAAGCTAAAATCCTCACCCCTGCCTCCTATCCATGAAACCAGGCCGAGAACATGAGCTAAGTAACCCTATCCTTTGGGTTTTAAGGGAGAGGGTGGGCAGGGTCCTGCATGTATGAAAGCAAACACAGGAATGTGAAGGAGACAAATGATGATGGGCTGCTCCTAAGAGGTACCATCCAATGATTCCTACAGGTTGAGGGGGATAAGTGAGCTCCTGATGCCCCAGTACAACAAGACAATGGCCTGGGTAGAGGAGAAAGGAATGTGACCTACGAGGAGAACTTGGGTTTTTCCTAGAAAACTACCAGGTTCTGAATGTAGTTTATAGGTCATATCTGAAAGACTTTTCTCAGTGTTTGACTAGGCAGAGTAAAACTCGTGTAGTAGTGTATCTCCAGGATGCTGTAAAAAACCACAACAAGATGGAACAGAACATTCTCAGTAGGGCAGCAACTGAAAAGTGTCTACCATGGTACTCAACTTGGATTCAATATGGTGGTATGGTCTGAATGTGAAATGTCTCCCACAGGCTCACATGTTTGAACACTTGCTTCCTAGTTGTTAGCACTATTTCAGAAGGTTATGAAACATTCAGGAGGCAGAGCCTTCCTGAAAGAAGTGGACCTCTGTGGGAAGGACTTGAGGTAATATAATCATGCTCTGCTTTCTGGTTAACCTCTGCTTCCTGAGTTCTGATGCAATGTGACAAGCCAGCTTACTGTCCTTGCTGCCATGAATTCCTTGTCATGGTGGACGGTATGCCTAGGGAGTATAAGTTTAAATGAGTGCTTTCCCCAGTAAGTTGCTTATGCCAAGGTGTTTTATCATAGGAATAGCAAAATAACTAAAATATAAGTTAGCCAAAGAAGCCACAGGTCCCATCCCCAACCATGAGCAATACTCTCAACACAATGCCTCTAAGTCCAGTTTCGCCCACAAAAGCAATGTCTTCAACTGTAAACTGAGATCAATGTCCCTCTTCACAAAGCACTTGTGAAGATTAAATTAGGCTATAGATACAAAGCTCTTATCAGAATTATTGGCACCCAAGAGGGGCTCAGAAAAGATGAGCTTCCATCCTGCAGATGAAATTGATGGCTACAGCAGTAGAAATAACTCTAGGATTTAAACTGGCTTTAGGATCATTTGTGGAATTCTTACTGAAATAGATGTTGACTGTAGACCATGTGCTAAGTGCTGGGGATAAGAGTCATGAACAACGAGGGGTACTTTTACTCTTCTGGGGCAGGCAGAAAGAGGATGAATTAACTTCATGTGAGTGTGTTCACTGAGACATTGGAATAAGAACTCTGCATGGATATTAAAAGCAAAGATAAACACCTAATACCTCTTCTGAAGGGAGTACTGGATACCTAGCTGCAACTTATGGGTGGCAGACACCTGTGGCTGAGAGCCTGAGCTTCAGAGAGGAACCTGATCTACAGATATGCTCTTCCACAGGTAGTGTGCATCTGAGGAAGGGAGTGGGTAGAAGCAGAAAGGTTTGGATCATTATGAGCCAAACAATTCCAACACAGATGTATACAACATCTTTGTTGCACTGGGATGGTCACTTTCCCCCAGTCCAATCCTACATCCTGCATCTTCCTTGAAAACGTAATGATCTTTAATGAATGGCACCTAGCAACTTAAACTGCATCTCATCAACTTGGACTCCCATAACCCAATGAATAATAGGAAGAGAGGCACGAAAGTGCAGAGCAAGTGAATATTTGCTGAGCTAAGTAGCCTTGAGGCTTCGCTATAAAGGACACTCTTAAGTTGATTAGATCATAGGGAAGCAAACATAGGAGAAATAAGGTTGCCACCTGTGAATTAAATGCATAAAACCTATGAACAATCAGTGGGATTAGCCATCTGGGGAAATAAACCTAGAATATGTCTGCAAATGTGAGAGGGAGGAATCAGGAATACCGAAAACCCAATCAAGGTGATTTGCTAGTAATTTCAAGGAAGGAAAGCTGCAGTGTGATTGTGGCTTGCTAAAGCAAAAGGAGCCCAATCAATGGCATTGTCCCCTGATCACAGAAAGACTGAACAGAAAGGGGGCTGGGCTGGAGCAGTAGAAAAGTCTCTAGAAGGTGGCATGATCAAAGCTGGGCCAAGTAAATGTTTTGTTGTTGTGATTTTTGCTTTTAATTATCTGAGATGGAGAGACAGGGTGCTTTTAACTGGGTTAGAAGTTCTTTAGTTACAATTTAACAAATACTGTTTGGGTCTTGAGAGACAGTTAAGTGCTTACACACACTTATTCAACTTGGCTTCCCACACTCACACCCACACTGGGTGGCTTACAGAACTCCTAACTCCAGCTACAAGGGATGCACTGCTTTTTTCTGGATGCTGCAAGCCCCTGCATTCACACAAGCACATACTTGCATGGGCACATGAACACACACACACACACACACACACACACACACACACACACACACACACACACACACACACATTTTGCTTTAAAAAAATCTTTAAAGATACATATTGTGCTTAGTTTAAGGCACCTCTGTTTCCAAAAGCTTCTCCACTGCCTCTTAGTTTATTTTTTAGGTATACAATCTGGGCACTTTACATATACTGATTTCACTTTCCATCTAGACAGTCAGTATTGCCACTTTGATTTGGAAGAGGGTGAAACCCAGGATCTTAACTTTGAAATAGCTGGTATGTTGGCTTCACTGACATGTCAGAAAATGAGCTGTGTATCCTGAACTGTGACACCCAGCACTGGGGATCACAACTTTGAACACATACTGTTAAAACCTCACCTGAGGTTTCCAGTGAGTCCTGGTTGCATTGGCAGTTTTAGAAGAGAAGGAAGAAGGCAGAGTGGTGAAGAGAGCTATTAGCATGCTGAATCTTCACTCATGTTAAGGAGGGAAGGGAGAAAAGCAATAGATAATGAATACAATTGTAGACATAATAGCAACATGAGCGAGCATACCATTAGGAAAAATGGAAGTATGTTTGAGAAGAATCTTCAGCAGAAATGCTCTCGGGGTGAATTAGGAAGGAGGAATCAGGGAGATGTGGGCTTTCATCTTAAGCCATTTAGCAGCATTTCTTCTTAAAACACACACATATTTTATTTTGGCAAAAATAAATAAATGCATTTTTTAAAAGCAGTTTGAGATGCTCTACTTAGAAGAAAAAAAGTGCATGGTACATTCTTGAAAATTTGCAGCCTGTCCATTCTTGTAAATATTTATGTCCTGGCTCCTGGCAGCAAACAGCCTGGTACCAGAACAGGAGGAGGGGGCAAGAATGGTCAGAGCTTACCACAAGGGTAAGGAGAGCTCTGACTGCTCAGGAATGAGCCCCTCTCTACAGGGTGCACACACCATAGAGATGGACTCTAGCAGCCAAAGCCCACTGCTATTAAACCTTTCTCTGAGCACCCACTCACTAAGGGAGCTTCTGGTCATTTTTCCTTCCCTTCAAGGTAAGCATACTCTAGTTTGCCTCAGACAATGTCCAACCAGGGAACTGATGGTTACTGCAGATTATTGAAGTGACATTCTCAAATAGTACACTGTCCCTAAGAGATGGTGCTCTTCTCAGCAAACTGGAAGAGTCAGATGTCTTAGGCAGCCAGACACAGAACCCGGGTGAGGGTGCTTTTCACCAGGGCCACGCCACCAAGTGAGCTCGGCTGTAGTTGATGCTGTCCTCCACATCTCTGTAAACTGCAGATGCACAGTAGAAGGTAAACATGCACAGGGACCACTGGCATGTCTTCTCATCAGCAGATCCTCTACAGTTCCACAATAACTAAGGGACAGGAGACCTTCAAGTGTGTTTCATGCATGGATGAATGAATCAATGCATGAACAAATCAATGATGAACAAATGATGCTACATCACCTGAAGCTACTTAGAAGCTGATGGGAGGATGCTGTGGGGATCAGCAGCAAGCAGGACACCTTGGAACTGGCAGCAATGAGTCATAACTGGGCACCTTTGTTACAAGGGTAATGATTGCAACAGTAAACTAAAACACATGTGTTTAACGTGCCTCGCAACTAAAGAAGCAGACATCAGTGTTACAGACATCCACCTCTACCAACCAGATTTCCATGACTACTCTTCAGCTGTAGATCCTGGTTCAAACCTTTGGGGACTCTAGAGTTCTGACATATGGAACTTCTCATCTGAGGGTACCTTGGGGATAACAATATGTTAGGAACTTCATCATCTTCTTCCATGTTAATTTCTACTCCCCCTCCCTCATATACGAAGTTAATAAGTTGGTGGGAGAGCTGGCACTATAACAAAAAATGACAGTTATCACTTCCTGGGTAAAACAGAAATTTCTAAACTTTTCCTGTCCTGCCTAGTTACAATACACACAGGCTGAGTGTGGGTATCATACAAGCAAACGTCCCTAATAAGCCCCCCTCCCCACACTCCGTCTTTAGCTTTTCTCCTTTTAGTTCCTTAACAGCATTTTTACTCATTTACTCAACTCTTTTCTCATCACTGATAAAAGATTAGGTCTTACGAATCTAAATATTAGTACAATATAGCCTCGATCCCACTGGCTCATTTCTAGTATCCTGGATTCCACAGGTACACAAAACAAAAGACTTGGAGCTAGGACCTACACACAAGACACAATATGTGGTGCTTTGCAGTCTGTGTGACCTCACTCAGTTACTTGGTATAATTTCTCCCAGTTCCATCCATTGTATGTCCAACTTCCATGATTTCAGTTTTCTTTACAGCTGAGTACATCCCATTATGAATATGAACAATTTTTCATTATCCATTCATCAATTAACAGAATACCAAGGAAGAAAGGAGCAAATTTATATTCTTAAGTTATAAGCATCTTAAGATGGGGAGGACTTCTGGGAAATGCCATCTTCTCCACACAACATGGTTCTTGCACATGTGTACTCACAGCTGTGGTTACCAGCACAAGATCAAGCCAGTTAAAAGTCCCACTGAGGAAGAGAGATGGGTGCTCTCAAGCCCTTATCCTTAGAAAAGGAGTTTCTGAAACTCAATTGTTGCTGAGAGCGGGGGAGTCACTTTTCTTTGGGAAAGTGGCCTCTGGTAGCTTGCCGATGAACCAGTGGACGACCCCACACCCATGTTTATGTGGGCAATGCTAATTGGACTCACTGAGTTATACATAAACGAGAGAGGGAGGACATGAAGTTGGGATGTGCTGGAGGCTAGTATTTGGAGGGGGAATGGAAGTGAATATGATGAAGTCACATTGTCTATATATATGAAATATGCAAAGAATGAAATGACCAAAAACCATTACTACAATACAACCTTTGCTTTATTCTAGACTTCACAGGCCAGAAAGAAATCAGAAACATCCAGATGCAAGAAACTTTCCCAGTACCCTTTCACTTAGAATCATGCATAAAAAATACCTAAGTATGTCAATCAATGACTAAGTCTTCCTACAAAAAAAACCCACAAACAAACCAAAAAACTGGGATCAATCTGATACTCTTCATCACAAAAAGCATTTATCATACCATGGAGTTCATATCCTCACATGTGTGAAACAATAAGCAAGCAACATTCATCCCCAAAGTGACTCAGTGTCTGCTTGGTGATTGAGAGCTATAGCAACTACAGGTGTTGAGACAAGGCCAATGGGGACAAGTCAGCTGAGAACTTATGGGCTCAATCTCTTCTACCAAGAAGGTGTAGGCAGGTGACATCATTTATCTAGGTAGCCATTTCCCTACCATACAAGCAGGCTGACATAGGTGATTTTAAAGCCACCTTTGGCCCTGAAATCCCTGAGTTAGCTAAAGCACTAGTTTCATCACAGCTTTTGCAAATAAACCTCTGTGTATAATTCCAGTCCTGTTTACACCTTCCCATATATATGTTATGAAAATTATCTTAGATAGCAGGCCATATCATAATGATACTTTTAATTGTATTTCCTTAGGTGGGCACCAACATACTGTTATTATTGTTCTTAAATTTGGGAATTAGTACTTGCTGTTAAATTATAATGGCACAGCACTTATAATTACAGATTTAACTTGTGCACATTCTTCCCACACAAACCCAGCATGAAGACATCAAGAGGATGGAAGCTGGTGCCTTGTTTCTAACAAAAGAGGAAGATCCGAGACAGGACTCAGACTACAGGGAGGAGGGTTGGCAGGGGTGTGAAATACACATGCCAAAGTCTCCAAACACGGGATGCAGCAGTTTCAACAGAGAGCAGCCCCAGGCTAATAATAACTCTCATCCCAATCACTCTGCAGTTTCTCACCTAGTGCCAGATAGATACATGCTAAATGTGAACGCCTTCATCCTGTCAATATGCTGCATGCTAGTGTGTCTTCTGGGGAGAATGTGTCACTAAGAACTGACATTTGTACCAAGTGTAAAGATTCCAGTAATTTCAGAAACACCTTCCACCACTCCAACTTGGAAAACAAAATGCATAACCAGAGAGTAAAAAGATAAGATATTGTGTGTCTTTGTTCCCTTGGTTGTAGGATGGGATAGAAAGGTGTGTGGGGGTGAGAATTCCTCTTTGTTGAAGAGAACAGGCCAGTGTTGCCATGTCCACCTAGCACAGTGATCCTGAAGGGTCCCCTGCCCTTTACAGCAAACAAACACCCATTAAGAAGCAAGCCTTGGTCGTAAGTCTTGCTTCAGAGTTGGAGTTTCTTCCAGAAGTTATCTTTCTTTCATGTAGAAACCAATGAATTGATCTCGGCCCAGCCTACCAACCTCCCTGAGAATCCATCAAAAACAAAACGTTTAGTAAGGGACAATGACAAATGAGAATCCAAACCCCAGTGCAAAGTCATCAGGAAGGCAGTTGATGGATCTACCCTGAGAAGACTAGAGAGTACCTTCCTCTTCAGCTAGCCACTGAGAAAGTCCATGTCACTGAGAATGCAGACATAAGAGAGAGAAGAGCAAGGAGGGACTTGGAGAAGAGGTTAAGACCCTCTTGATAATTTACAAGCCCCATGGCAGAGAATGGGGGCTTTGCTTGGAGAGGCCACAGCAAGGGGATAGGATGGTTTCTGAAGCCTGGAAATTCCAGGCAAAGCATTTATTTGATTTATTTGGTTTCTTCACTGAGTGCTGTAGTGATATCTTGTTTACACTCTAATAAAGTGTGCCAGAAGCTCAGAAGGCAGGGCTAGCTACTAGTTAACCATAGAGGTCTGTACAGACAGACAGAAAGGGATATGGCTGGGCGGAGAAAGGAAGTGATAAGGCATGAGGAATCAGGAGCTCTTTTTCTTTTTGGCTGGGAAGTTGAGGAGGTAAGGTGTGGCTGTGGCTTGCTCCTTTTTCTGTCTGATCTTTCAGCATTTTCCCCTATATCTGACTCCAGGCTTTTATTATTAAGACCTATTAATACTCAGAGGGCCATCAGGAAGACAGCAAACAGAATAGACCCCACCCTTGAACGTGGCTGGCTATTGGATATATAATTTGTATCCATTAGGATTTTTCTTGAATCCATTCTATTATTGTACCTATTCTATTGACGAGAAGCTGATTGAGAGTTAGAGTTCATTCAGGAAAGTTTCTGCTGTGAAACAAGAGGACAAGATTGGATCTCCAGAACCCTTCTAAAATTTTGGCATGGCTATGTACATTTATAACCCCAAGGCCAGGAAGCAGAGACACTTGGAAGTTCCAGGGGCTCACTGTCCAGCTACTCTAGCCAAAAAGGTAAATTTTTAAGTTCAGACAGAGACTCTGGGTGAAAACAAAAGTAGAAAAGTGATTAAGAAAGACATCTTGACATTAACTTCCTGCCTCTGCACCATCTACATGGTCATGTGCACTTACAAACTTACAAGCACATGTCCACACATGCATACACAACCCAGAAATTGACCTCTGACACCCATGTGCACATACACACACCTACATGCCATGCACAGGTGTACAGACCTACCTGAATACACAAAACACACACACACACACACACACACAGAGAGAGAGAGAGAGAGAGAGAGAGAGAGAGAGAGAGAGAGAGAGAGACTGACTGTGATTTATGACTTTAAGTACATGACCCAAGGCTAGTAGTAACACAGTGGTGGAATTCGAACCCAGGACCAAGCCTACCTTACTATCAATTTGTTACTCTATTGACAGAGAGACATGCATACAATCACAAACACAAGAAAAAGCCCACCACAATAGAACACACTGCTTTGTCACATGTGTCTCTAGAGAAGTGGTTCTCAACCCACAAATGGTATCCACAGAGGTTGCCTAAGGCCATTGAAAAACACAGAGGTTTACAACATAATTCATAACAATAGCAAAATTACAGTTATGAAGTAGCAACAAAAATACTCTTATGGTTGGGGGGTGGGGTCACCACAACACAAGAAACTATATTAAAGGGTTTCATCATTAGGAAGGTTGAGGACCACTGTTCTAGTGCATCCATCACAGTTAAGCTTGCCTCTGCAAATTAAAGTCATTGAATGGTGATGAATCCAGCCTGGGTATATAGATAATATTAAAAATGAAATGCCATTGTGAGTTAGTGAGACAGCAGAAAGCTTTTAACCTCAGGCCCACAAAGCCCATGCTGCTAATGCCATGTTCATAAACACCGTCTTTATCAAGAGAGGAAATTGGAAATACATGCTCCTGTTTAAATGGGCAGGGGCCAAGATGCAGCAAAATGCCAGTGAACAGGCAGCACTATGCTGTGTGAAGTGCCTCCAAATGCCACTAGTTCTGTGACCCCTCAGTGTCCCTTCCCTAGAAGGCACTGCCAGAATTCAGTTCATTGTCTCCGGGCAGAAAATCACATGCCGTGAGACCTGTGACTCTGAGCATCAAGTTCCAAGTCAAAATGGGGGCTATCTGTGAGGTAAACTAATTTCTAAAAAGACAGAAAAAAATATTGTTCCAAATTTCCTGGACATAATGGAACTGGCTTAAATGGAAAGTCTCAATAAACATCGTTTTAAATCCTAGTGTGGGAAGTCATCGCATGAGTGTTTATAGCCATACATGAGATTATCAGTGAACATAGAAATGAAAACAAGTTCCTCAAAGTCACGTGACTACACAGTTTCTCTTGAAAGAGCCCTGGTTTTGCAGGGCTGTAGCTGAAGCAAGTATGAGAAATTAAATTTGATGTGCTCTGATTCTGAGGCATGCCCTGGATGGGTTTTAGAAGGATGCTGTCTTAATTAAATTTCTGATATGAACTTATTTTCTCATCATTTGCTTCCAAAAGGCAGATGCAAGGAGAAAAACTTAACTGTTTGAGGCATACAACAAAGACAGGTATGGTTTCTATGTTTTGAGGTGTGGGGCCCACTAAGACACTAAAAGGGCCATAGTGCCTTACAAATTATGTAAACAATATTTTTGGATAGTAAAAGGATTTTTGGTATACTAGGTGTTGCCACAATCATTTTATTTTTAAAAGAAAAGATTTATTCTTTTTTTTGGTTTTGCTTTTATTTCTCAAGACAGAGTCTTACTATGTAGCCCTGGTCATTTTGAAACTCACTCTATACACCAGGCTGGCCTTGAACTCATAGAGATCTGCCTGACTCTGCCTCTGGGTGCTGGAATTAAAGGCTGCACCATCACCACCCAAATAGTTTTTCACTCTTAATTTCCTCATTCAATCATGGTCACAGAAAATTTACCAAACTGTTATCAGTTGTCTGTGGTTTTTATTTGTTTCTGCAGTGCCCATGCGTTAAAATCTTTATCAAAAATACAACAGTGGCAGGAGGGAACTGTGTCATGAGGCTTCTGCATTTGTGAATGGGTTCATGTCATCATCAGGGGATAGGGTTAGTCATCACAGAAATGGATCTATAAAACTGAGTCTGGTTCAGTTTGGCTGTAGCCCCTCTGTGCCTCCTCCTCCCACTGTGCGAGCCACAGCATGAAGTCTGTCACCACATCTACCTTCTTGATAGTGAACTTCTTGAATTTTGCAACCATGAGGCAGGTACATTTCTTTATAAATAACACAGTGTGGAGTTTTCCATTACAGCAACATAAAGTGAACTTTATGTCATCACTCGCCTGCCTCTTATATAAAACCCTTCTTGTAGAAGCTAGGGCATGAAGTCTATAGCCAGGATTTCTGAACTGGAATCTCAGTATCTCATTTGAAAAATGCAAATAGCAATAGGGATGAGGATGGGGAAGTGATTTAGCAATTAAGACTGCATTCAGTACCAACACGAGGACTTAAGTCCAGATCCCAAGAATGCATATTAACAGCCTGGCATGGTTATGTGCTTGTCAGTGCTGTGGAGCTGGAGACATAAAAACTGAGTAAATGCTGGCTGTGGGCTCTCCACTAGGTTCAGTGAGAGACTCTGTTTAAAGGGACTAAGGCAGACAGTCATAAGAAGAACACCTGATGTTTTCCTCTGGCCTTCACACAAATACAAAGTTCTTAGTTACCTCTCTATTGTTCTCTTAAGACACCATGACTATGGGTTGTCATAAGGCAACTCATAAAAAAAGAGTTTATTAGTGGCTTACAGTTTCAAAATATTACAATTTATAACCATCATGGCAGGGAACATGGAAGCAAGCAGGCAGGCATGGTGCTGGAGCAGTCACTGAGAGCTTACATTCTTAACTATAAGTATGAGGGTGTGGTGGTTTAGATATTTGAGTGCTTAGGGAGTAGCACAATTTGAAAAGATTAGGAAATGTGACCTTGTTGGTGTAGGTGTGGCCTTATTAGAGGAAGTGTGTCACTGGGAGTGGGCTTTGAGGTTTCCCATGCCAGGACCAGTGTCTCTCTCTTCGTAATGCCTGTGGGTATAGACAAAACTCTCAGCTCCTTCTTCATCACCATGTCTTCCAGTTTGCCACCATGCTCCCCACCATGATGACAATGAACTAAACCTCTAAACTGTAAGCAAGCCCCAATGAGATGCTTTCCTTTATAAGAGTTGTCATGGTCATGATGTCTCTTCACAGCAATTGAACACCAACTAACGTAGAGGCGGAGAGCAAACTAACTGGAAATGGCATGGGCGTTTGTAACTACAAAGCCTATCTTCAGTGACCAAACTTCCTCCTACAAGGTCACACACCATTTAATCTTCCCAAAACAGCTCCACCAACTTGGAATCAAATCTTTGATTATATGAGCCTATGGGGGGCCATTCTCATCCAAACCACCCACATAAACATATCCCATACACCCTACCCCCCCACATCCCACAGGAGAAAGTTTTAAAAATGAATTAAAAATGGTTTCCTTTGACTGAAAATGAAAATTAGAAAATAATAACTGTTTCCAGGAGTTAACATCAGAATCAAGTAAACAAAGATACTTTGTAGTCAATAAAATTTTATAACAATAATCTCTACATATAAAATTTTGCAGACTTAAGCTGAATCTCACTAATTGGATATTTTATCAATTATTTCAATTAACCTAGCATGGACACCTAACATGTTTCAGTATATGTATCTGCTTTTGTGAATGTAGAGATAAGAACCACTAATCTCTGTCACTCAAATCACCATAGTCAGGGAGAAAGGCACAGAAAAGAGTTACTACATCCCAAGGTCACAAATGTTAAATGGTGTCCTGAAGTGCAGCAGGAACACAATGGGAGGGCAGTGGATTCTGTAAGAGAGTCCACTGAATCCAGTGATAGGACAAGGAAAAAAAAGATGAGGACAGAGACAAATGACAAGGCAGGAAAATACACATGGGACCTCCATTTTTCTTATGGTTATCTTTCTACAGACATCTGTACTTAAATAATTTTCTACATTACACATTTGAGCTCACAAACTTTAGAGGAAGATAAATGCAGGAATTTGTGAAGAATGCAAAAGGCAGTTTGAGATTAGTCCTTGGAGTTTGTTTCTTTAGAATCAGGGATTGTGAGGGGAGCATCCTGGATCTAGCCCATCCAGCAGCTTACCCATTAGTCAAAACTCTTCCAGCTTTCCCTGGTATGAGGCCCAACATAAGATAAAGCAGAGAAAGGAGCCAGAGTCCCAGCACTCTCATTTAGGACCCTGTTACCTTGAAAATGCCATTGTGTTCCCATGTTTGGACTCTAAACTATGAAACAAAGTGAGCTGGATGCCTACTGCATTGCTGTCATCCAATGTTCAAAACTAAGAATACCTACAGCTGAACACCACTTCAATAATGTTGTTACTGCCTAGTCTTTGGACATGTTCTTGATTCTGGGACAGCTGGCTCACCAACAGTGGGTACACTCTGCCAGACAACCAGTATACTAAATGGGGAAATGCACCCCCTCCCCCAAAAGTAGACATACATTTATAGGGGCATGATCTATAAGGAAAACAAAAAGATTATAGGTCACCTGCCACTTTATCAACCACCTTATTCTAGTCCATCCAAAGCCTGGAGCATAGGCTATGCACAGCAAATGTTCAACAGAGAGTACACATTCAATTAACTACCAAATGATTAACGGGGATAAACATAAAATTATCCATTATGTCTAGACATAACAGTACATACCTGCCATCCCAGAACCTGGGAGGTAGAGGCAAGAGGACCAAGTTGAGGTAATTCTGGGCTACATGTGGCCCTGCCACCACATACACACCCTCAGCCAAATATCTCCATTCCCTTAATGGAAGGAATCAACATGCCTAATGTTCATTATGTTGGTGGCTAAAATTAGAAGAATGTCTTTAAGAAATCAGTGAGGAATCCTACAGATAGAGAAGTTGGGGACCAGAAGAAGGTTCTGGCATTCAAGGTTACTGTCAGCACAGAGGAGAACATTGCTGGTATCTTGGCAGGAGACCGTGTGTGGCAACTGCAGCAGAAACAGCAGTAGAGAAACAAGTAAAAGGACACTGTGCCAGCCATGGTGAGTCTGGAAGATGAAAGTTTTCCACTGGCTGAGAATCACAGAATTGTCCTTGCCCACAGCAAAACTATTCCCGGACAGCGATGGGACACAGGTGGAAATGCTAGGGAGAAGGGGTGCAGAAGTAGGTTGACTTAAGAGCCACAGTTGAAATTGTCCCAAGGTACAGCTAACTCCTTTTCTAGCTTTCTAAAAAGACTTATTATTATTATTATTATTATTATTATTATTATTATTGTGTGTAAAAGCACATTTAAGGAAGGGGCTTCATGTGCACCACTCCTGGAATTCACTGTAGCCACACAATCACACAATGCTGAAGCCTAGGCACTCCTCCTAGGTACCCCTCACCCCACCCCCAATCAGAGAGCACTTAGTATTCTAGTAGAAATGCTGAGGTTGGTCCACTGATGGCCAACTTAAACCTTTTACAAGATACTAGTCAGAAAATCCTTATTAACAACCAAAGCTTTGTTAGATTCACATGTGACCTGAGATTCTCCCTCATATTCTGTTTCTTTTCTTTTCATTATTCACAGGTTACCATTTCTTAATAAGCCATTTGCCCATCTAACTCTGTCTCAGCACCTCCTACACAGATGTACCATGGACTTGTGGAACAGAATTCCAGTGTGAGTGCAGGTCTTCTCCATGTTAGTCCTGTTCCCCAAGTCAACTCCCTCATCATATCTGCAGTGTGAGCCAGGCTAGCTCAGCACGTCCCCCAGCTCCAAAAGGAGCATCTTCCCCAGAGCTGCCATCAATGCTGAACTCACCAGTCTCAGGAAAAGAAGAAGCATCCTCTCCCCTTCCCATGGAGGGAACTGGGAGAACGGTTGAACACCTCTATACAAGAAGAAAATGTTTTAAATGCCTCTATATCAGAAAAAATGTTTTCTCTAGTGTTCTTTTAGCTCTCTAGCCTCTGATGATCATGAAGGGAGCAGCTAAGACTTCTAAACACAAAATAACATGTGTTGGAGGAAGCTGTGGATAGAGATTAACATGTCTATGATCATAAATTAATATATTTATAATATATCAATATATCTTGATCTGTGACAGAGGTAGTGTGCATACACATGCCCCAAATATGAGCATCTAAGTGCTTCTCTATAATTAGTGAAAGAAATCCCAGGCATCTATTTGCCTGCCCTGCTGAGTGGCTGACACTCACTTAAAAAGAGGGTAGCTGCCTTGTATTCTCTTCTATGCACACATTCTTCTGTGGCAAATAGAAAGCCTATCCTAACCTCCTGCTACACAACATTTAACTTCACAAAGGATGACTATCAAGAGCCTCACCGTCTGTGGCGGTTTTTACACAGATAATTTATCCAGTCTATACAAACCCTAGTTGAATGCCCTCCACTCATATGTGCAGAAGAAACTGCACTGCTCTCACCTAGAGAGTCTCCTTATATAAAGAAAATAACAAGATCTGTAAGTCACCAAGAGCCTACATGTCATTCCTAGTTTTCCTCCTTGTGCCAGTGTATATCCATACACATGTGTGCCTGCCAGTGTGTTTATAGCAACTACTAGGAGAACACTAAAGAAACTAACATATTCAGAGAATTCTGGTTAAATAACAACAACCAACATGTCTGGCGTTCTGGTTTTGGCTCATGGAAGTGGTGATGGGAAGACTACACAGATCAGGGACACCTCTTAAAAAGCTAACCCACAGATATTCTATAGTGATCTTGACTTTTGCCACCTCTCATAGGCAACTAGATCAAGGCTCTTACTCAAGGTCAATGAAACTAAGACTAGAAACTAAAGTAAAACTAGATGCACATTTCAGTGTGACTCAGTCAATCACAACCTACGCCTTTTGTCCGGCTTCCCTCATTTGACCTTTGGGGATCTGACAGATATCATCCATCAAAGTTCTGATTTAAACACCTCTACTCCAACACACACTGAAACCTTCAGATGACCTTTCAAGTAATCAAATGTAATTAGCAAACACACCCTGGAGTATCGATGTCCTTTATAGAGCAGGTGGCAGATTGGAGCTAAATCTTTGACACCGTAATGAACAAAAGAACAACAGGAGCCACTGTATTGGGGCTGAATCACATTTTCAGTTAGAACAGATTAAAACTTGAAGCAATAAAACTCATACCCTGTAGAGTTAGACTCAAAAATAAGTGGGGGCTTCTTGGGAGAGTTTTAATGTTCTTGATGAGGGAGGAACTTTCAGAAAAGGGTATATGTAGGGTCTATGTTGGTATTTGATGTGATGTTTTTAAAAGTTACCCAAAGCCAGTAAAGGGGCACATGCCTGTAACCCGCGCACATGAGAAGTGAAGCGAAGAGAGTAAGAAGGCAAGATCAGCCTCAAGTACAGATCTGGTTAATGACCAGCCTGGGCTACATGAGAACCTGTCTCACAACAAGAGTTGCCCGTTTGCAATGCCACCACTATTCTAGACTTGTGGAATTGCTACCAATTTTGGCACAAGAGATGGGAGCTCTAATTTAGGTGGTGGACACAACAAATGTCCCACAACTTCTTTTCCTTCTTTGAAACTCAAAGTTGCATGTAAAAAAAAAAAAGAAAAGAAAAGAAAAATCAAACTGGGATGTAATATTTTAATATAGAGAATTTACACAACCAGGTGTGAGTTCACAAATATTATCACCACCGAAAAGTACCATGTATCAGAGAGAATGCAGCCAAGATGCCAAGAACAAAATGAGATGTGAACATACTATAGGTTAAGGTACAGTACCTCATGAAAGCCTAGTGGAGCTCCAACTCTGAGGCTGAAAATGGAGAGGAGGTGTCAAGAGATTCAATGCCATATGCCATAGTGTACAAACATGGGTTTTATGCCCATATTATAGGCATTCTACCCTAACTCTAGCATTTGACT
This sequence comes from Cricetulus griseus, assembly GCF_003668045.3. NCBI lineage: Eukaryota > Metazoa > Chordata > Mammalia > Rodentia > Cricetidae > Cricetulus > Cricetulus griseus. Next base: position 147,314,684 of record NC_048596.1, on the reverse strand, counting down.
TTCCTCACCATTCTAGTGGGGACACAGAAAACATGGCAAAATATCACAAACTACTATAGACAGCAAACTAGGATACATGGGTCTTTGTATAAAACTCACTGTAACCTGATGTATTATAAGAATCTCATTTATTTTGATTCATGAGCTTCATTTGTTGCCTGTCCAGTGATGACAGGAATCACCTTTGGTCTGGCTCCTATTCAAAGTGTATCTCATATTGATAAAGGCTGAGATTACAGAAGGTCAGAAGAGTTTTTGCACAAGTAGCATTAACAAGAAAGTTAGAGAGATGGGTCTCCCTCATCCTAGGCATCCTAGATTGAAATTCATTCAATTTATTATTATACAGAGACATACGACAGCAATGCAATTTTCAAGTACACTCAATTTTCAAGTACACTGGTTAGTAATGCTGACCAGTGGAAGCTGGACAGCTGGAGTTTTCCTACAGTTATTTACCAAGCCAGAGCTGCTTAATTAGCTGCTGTTTTGGCCCCATAGTTTACAAGATGTGTTTAGTGCCAAGGTGCTTACTCCCTAGGAGAGAGCATTCATTTTGGTGTTATGGATCCAAGCACCACACAGAGATGGTGGGGATGTGAGACGTGCTTAATAGTGATTGTCACCATTGCCATTGTGAAAAAGACAATAAAACAAGGGTAAATTCAAACCCCGATCTAATAGCAACAGCACCACAAATTCAGCTATAACTAAAACCAAACAAAAATGATAAAAATGAATCCATGTCATCCAGGCTAAATCACTCACATGAAGAATAGTTATGTCTTCATGGGAAATCCATCTATTCAGAATATTGTAGGAGAATGCTGAGGAGATGGCTCAGTTTGTAGAGCCCTTGCTGCACAATCCTGGAGACCTGGGTTTGGAACCTAAGACCCACATAAAAGGCTATCAAGGCTTCACACACCTATAATCAGATCCCAGGAACCAGCCTAGCTGAATCGGTGAGCTCTAAGATCAGAGAGAGACGATGTTTTGAAAAATAAGGCAAGATTACAGCTTGGATAGAGAGAGACTTGTGAAATCCAGCCTCCAGATGAAGAGCTATTGACAATTGATAGCTTCTGGGGGAGGAAGAGTCAGTTTCCTTCAGGGATGCAGTCCCTGATAGGATGCCCACTTTTCAGGGTACTCAGTAGGTTATACAAAGAGTATATGAAAGCAGGAGAGGAAAGTAGTAGCGGGCCCAATGGAGGAGTTGAAGAAGATGGAGTGGTCAGAACACATTATATGTATTTATGAAATTTTCAAACAAATTTATAAAAAATAAGTTAGGGATTAAAGGTGTGTGCCACCAACGCCTGGCAAAACAAATAGTAAAGAAATTTAAAGCAAAAAAAATGGTGGTACAAAACAATGGTGAAAAGCAACACCTAATGTTGACTCTGACTCCCACCCATACAGGCACGTGGGCATGAGCAGAGAGAACCTGTGCACACGCCTGCACGAGCATGCTTATGCAGCACACATATATGCATACAGTATTAAAGGACTTATCTTTCTCTGTTTAAAAGCCTATTTGCAGAAAAGAGTACATATAAATAAAACAATGTAAAAACACATACCTGAAAAGAATATGAGACCCTAAACTGTATAAGTTTTTACATTTTTATTCTTTTGCTTGTAAAGGATAGGAAATGTTAAAAGTGAAAAAGATTTGAGCAATACATATTGCAGTTTACATTCCGCTGGTTGTTTTAAGGCTTTGACCATAAGAACAAGTAATTTATTTTAAGTAAATTCTAATGGGAGATAATTTCATATACATAAAAATTACAGGCCCACTTCAGAAATTTTTCTCAAATGAGTCCAATCCAGTTTCCTCTAGTAACTACATCAGGTGCTGATACTGTGTGTTTGTCAAAACTAAACCACTAGTTTGGACTGAAGCTTTACTACTACAAAATTCCAGAATCCCCTTATATCTGATTTTCTCATTAATGCCATCATCTGCTACAAGATCACGTCAAGAGTAACCTTCCTGGCTTAGAACTCTTAAGGATGATCCAACCCAGTGCTCTGATGTCACAAACAGAGGAAACCCTGAGGTGACAATGCTCCACATTTTGTCTTATCATGCTCTCCGAATACTTGTGATTTGATGAGGGCAAAATGTCAAATCCAGAGCAGTTGCCAGCTTTCATCGTTGCATTCTATCTTAAACTATAAAATCCAGCAGGGTCACTCTGTCATGCCTCATGTTTAATCAGACCAAGTCTGTGAAGTATTTCCTGGTGTATTCATCTTGATAATCTACTTACTACAGTGTTGTTTTGATTTAATTACCCTATATATTCTGTCATTGCTAAAGATAAGGAATTGGGGGACTGGACAGATAGCTAAGCATTAGAGAGCACTGACTGTTCTTTCAGAGGACATAAGATCAATACCCAGCACCCACATGGCAGCTCACAACTGACTATAACGATAGTCCCAGGGTCTGCAATTTCCGAAGGCACTGGCCACAACACAGTGCATTCAGATAGATGCAGGCAAAACACTGATACATATAACATAAAAATAAATACATCTTTTTTAATGGGGGGATTTTCTTTTTGGTTTTGAGCAAGCAAAATTGGATGTATGCCCATGAGATAGGGAAATGGAAAAATATTATGCAGATGAAGTTCCCAAAACACAAAATGTGGAAAACAAATCCATACACTGGGGGATATGGAGAAAGTAGAGATTTCAAGGTAATGTAAGAAAAATGAAGGTGTTAAGACCCTAATCCCTACAGCTTTTTAGCTTAATGGAGAGAGGCATCAGGAGATAAAAGCCCTGTAGTGGGGTGGAGAAAGACTGAAGGACAAAGGATCGCTGTTCTGTTTTCTGTAAGAGTACATCCTCCTGTCCACCCTTTCCTCCCCACATTGCTCTTGGCCATGTTGTTTACCACAGCAACAGAAAGCAAACTAGGACAACTCTAAGAGGCAACAAGGGAACACAGAGATCACACCTTAATCTGTATAGCACTCTTCTTTTGATGTTATACCTGTCCCATGTGAAACAGGGAAGCCCATAAATGTGTGCTAATTAACTTACTGACTGACACACAGTAGGGAAAGGGCAGCTTGTTGAACTAGCAATATGAGCCATTCTGCTGTCTGGGGTGTGGGATATGAGACTCTAAGGAAGGTGGTTTGCTTGGTTTCCCTTGTTCCCTCTGTCTTTCGTTACTCGGTTACTGGAACAAATAACTATGGATCACAGGAACAGGATGAGCTAACTTAACTCTTTTGGATCCACCTCATAGGCAATGTACCTAACACAATCAGTTTCCTTTGTAGGAATTAGAAGTGGGGGATAAAAGAAGAGTAAAAAAGAAAAGAAAACATGGAGACCTCCTCTGTGGAGTCTGTAACTCTAAAAGAAAATAGCAGCATGTGGGTGAGGAGAAAAGGGAAGAAGAAAGGTGTCTTCTCAGATATCTCCCTTGGCTACTGGAACATTCCCAGGTGAGCAGGCTGAACCACGGAAACAGGGGAAAAAACCACATCTGGCATGAGTGGGTTTAAAATGAGGTCTGATTGTCTCAAGGTCTTGAAGTATTAGAAAAGGTAGTAATTTTGACACTTTATTATGACCCCCTCAAAAACATATGGCTAGCTTATTAGAAATTAAAATTCATATAAATCACAGCAGGATATCACAGTAAGATAAGGAGAGTAACTCCAGGGGACAAGAAGCAATTCTAGCTCAGTTCTCCTAAAGCCTGGCACTTATAATCTGCAATCTAAAGTAATTCACTGGTAAGTCCACTGGCAGATTTGGAAAGCATGAGTGATCCATCTGCTACAAGCACCAGTGTAAACACTATTTCTTTCCCGCTTTGGGAACACATATAATTTGTATTTTCCCTGCAAATTTCCCCTGCTCCATTTTACATTTTTCAACTTAAAAAACATCCTAGTCACTGGCAATGCCTGTGCTGTCCTTTCTTGCTTTTAATTGCTGGTGCTTGGGAAGCTAGGCTTTCAGCTGACTGATTGCCCGCTCTTTCAGCAACAGTGAACAATACATCAGATCGTGAAAATAGGTACACCATTGTGAGCCATGCACAGGGCACTACAGTATTCCCAACCCTTCTACCTCGCCTAGGTTTCATCAAATTCCCTTCATTGCAGTGTTTGATGCTCAGGGAATCTTCATGTTTTTTCATTACGATGCTCAATGCTAATTTTCAGAACTGGCTGGCTGGCTGAGTTTGCATTGTGATTGTTTTTGAGAGTAAAGGTGTGTGGATGCTCAAATCAAACATTCAAATTCTATATAATGACTTCACAGCTATAAAATATCAGTCCAGAGCCCCCACACAGGGCAAAGGTCATCAAAAGACATAATGCTTTAAAAACTGTCTTATTTCTCTGGAAAATTCATCCTTAACAGACAGGGATTAAATGAGCAGGAAGTTGAGATTTACATTTTAATCTTTGAAGATATGGAGGATATGCAAATTACATTTGTTTTGTTTATTGAGAATATAGAAAATGGAGCTGCCTGGCTCCCTTTGATTTGGGGGAATTTCTGGTTTGTAATAAAACATTTAAGTCCACCTATTAAGGCTCTGTTCACTGGCCATGCTAAAGGTCAATAGCTAAAAGTAGTTCATTACTGACACAGTTAAATAAGAAGTAATGGAACTGCCCCTTGCTTAGGACAGAAAAAGTCTCAACAGTATTACTTACCCTAGTATAGCTGTGTGTTCATTTAGACAGTCAATAAACAAGCACTGAACACCTACTCTCTGGGAACTTAGTGTTGTTCCACTGTGACATCAACTCAACAGTTGCAATATCATGATCACAATAAGTGGATTACAAAGACTAAAACAGAAATTCAATAGAGAAACACATGCCTGCTTGTGGAGAGCTGGGCAGGGGCTTGTTGAAGGTAGCTTCTAAATTGAGCCAGGAATACTCCATCAGAAGCTTGCCAGGCTCCTGCTGTAGGAAGTGTGTGTTAGACAGGGTCTTTACTAAGAATAGGAAGTGTGGAAAAGTTGAGATGAACCCCACACAAAGCTGTTAAACAGTGGTCAAATGACACTTGCGACCAGGGCAGTAGCTGTCAGGGGCTAAAGCTGGGGACACGGTTCAGAAGACAAAGATTTTGCTCCATGCTGTAGCTATCCACCTAACTTTGGCCACTCAAGGCCCAGGACAAGGCTGATCTATGAGGGACAGAGGGGAACCCAGTTTCTCTGAACTGCAAAATGAGAACTTCAAATTCATTTCCACTGGCCCTTGAGGGCTGTTTTCAAAATCTTAAATTAGAAACACAACCAGTCAACAACAACAAAACCCCACAAAAGTCCCAACCCTCTGGTAGGTTACAAATCCTAGTACAAGTGTCCTGGATGACAATGAAGTACATAAATAATCTGACTTAAAATAACTGCCAGAAATTAAATTCTAAAACTGATGGAGAAATACAGAAATCCAGTCATCTCTGAGAGGCACACCTAAGGTAACTGAGATCACACTGAAATGGAAACATTCTCCTGGCCCAGCCTCCCTGTTGCCAAAGCCCTGTTTACTGCCCCAGGATCTCTGCTGGCTTACATATTCAACAACCTCTAACTCTGAATTAATGACCTAGCATTCAAATATCTCTATCTTCATAAAAGTGTTATTGGGTTAAATAAAAAAAATCTTCATCCTACCCAAGCTGTGAAGGAACAAAGGAAGGAGAGGAGGAGAAGGGATGCTGTTCCCTTTCTGCAAAATACCTGTCATCTTGGGAGTGTGATTCTTCTCAAGTGCAACACTTCTGAGACAATGGAGCATAGAGATGAGTTTAATTTCCTTCTGCCAAATTAACTTCCTCAGCTGCTACGAGTAAAGTGCATAGTGATAAGCCTGAGATCTAGGAGCCAGTGTGCACTTGTGAATGAGGAGACCAGAACAGGCCTGCCTCAGGAGTAGCCACTCTGTAGGAGCAGCAGAGCAATGGCAGCTGTTGACTGAGGCCAATACTCGTTCATGCAAACAGCCACAACAAAACAAATTCCAGTGTGCTGACTTGTCCAGAAATGTCTCCTCAACTGTTCTTACAATAAAAGGCAAGAGTGAGGAGTTTAGAATCACACCCATCTGGGGTATAGATCTAGACTGATGCATATGTAAGACATACAACTTACATATCTAGGGTCCTTCACATATTCTTCAAAAGTATTATGTACTATTTTCCTTTGTGTTGCTGTGACAAAATACTCTGACCAAAAGTAACTTAGGGAAAGAAAGGGTTTATTTGGCTTATACTTTCAGGTCACAGTTCATCACTGAGGGAAGTCGGGGCAAGAACTTGAAAAAGAAACCATGAAGGAATGATGTTTGCTGGCTCACTCACAGGCTCATACTGAACTGTTTTCTTATAGAGCCCATGACCACCTGCCTGGGAAATGTGCCACCCACAGTGCCAATTAACAATCAGGCAATCCTCCATAGGCAGACCAGATCTGGGCAATTCCTACACTTCGATTCCTTTGCCAGTTGACTTTAGGCTTCATAGTTGACAATTAAAGCTAACTGGGACAGATGGGAATAATGTTACCTACTAGACAAAGTTGTTGGGAAAGTTAAATGAGAGCATATGGAGAAGTTTAGAAAGCACCCAGGAAAGGTTCTTTTATGTTATTTCTATTATTGAACATTTGTTCACCTTAGAAATCTCAGTAGCAATTAAATAGAGGATGGGTACCATCAACCAGGAACAAAGATAGTATATTACAATAAAGACATGGGTTGTCAGAAATAATACTATCAAAGACAGAAATAATGAGAAAAGGAAACATATCCTGGCTTGTTCTTAGGGATCAAGCTCAGTCAGAAGAATTAATAAGCTAAGGAATCTAAGTGTGGAAAGGTCTAGAACACAGCTACAGGGCATGGACAGGGGAATTCTGACTGTCAACAGCAGGGAGTTTTGAGTAGGGTTTCTCATAGCTGCAGTTAGTATCAAAGTGGAAGATAAGATACTCCAAGAAGTTAAACACTAATAAGTGGTCAACACTTCCCAAAGTTTGCTTCCTAAATCACTGGAAGCCCATTCTGTAGAAACAAAAGAAGGCCAATAAGGGAGATAGAACAATGAAGTCTAAGTCAATGAAGTCAAATAATTTAGTTGTTGAAGAACAGGTGCAAGATGCAGGGCTCCCAGCAAAGAGAGACCGGGAAGGTACACCTCAGCTAGGTATCTATTTTATGCACGGATCTAGTGGTCTTTTCTGAGTCTAGGAATCAGAAAAAGAAAACATTTTCTCTAGTATTATCATGTCAAGAAGCCATGTTTAATAAGGGGACACTGTGAAAAACAACCAACTATCATCCATTTATTTAGAGCCATATCTAAGATATTCTGGATGAGTAAGAAGATCACAGCATCAGCTGGATGGTGGCGGAGTACACCTTTAATCCCAGCACTTTGGAGGCAGAGACAGACAAAGACAGACAGATCTCAGTGAGTTTGAAGTCATCCTGGTCCACAAAGTGAGTTCTAGGACAGCCAGGACTGTTACACAGAGAAATCTGGTCTCAGAAATAAGCTACAAAAAGGAAGGAAGGAAGGAAGGAAGGAAGGAAGGAAGGAAGGAAGGAAGGAAGGAAGGAAGGAAGGAAGGGAGGGGGAGGGACGGAGGGAGGGAGGGAGGGAGGGAGGGAGGGAGGAGGAGGGAGGGAGGAGGGAGGAGGAGGAAGGGAGGAAGGGTGGGAGGGAGGTATGTTACGATAAATCTTTCCGCCATAAGCCGCCTGAGCCCCACCGCCATGTGTGAGCTTTACGCCAGCCGCCTGCCCGAGTTAGGCCCAAATAATACACAGAAACTTGTATTAGGTTCAAAGCTGCTTGGCCAATGACTAGGATTCTCATCTGCTAGCTCAGTCTTAATTATCATAAATCTATATATTTTATAAGACTTATCTTATCAGACTCCTTATTGGCGTCCCTCCTTGCCGGTGGGTCACATTGTGGCGCTGGAGCAGGAGTGGAGGGGAAAAGAGGAGCCCTTCCTGTTTCTCCTTCGCTTAAATATGAGTCTCCTTGCTATGTCACTTCCTGCCTGGATCACCACTTCTCTACTACATTTCCCAGAATCCTCTGACTCCTAGTCCCATCTAATTTGCTGTCTCATTGGCCAAACAGTATTTTATTTAACAATCAATAAGATAAACATACACAGAAGTACTTCCCCCATCAGAGGGAGGGAGGGAGGGAGGAAGGAAAGAAAGAAAGAATACAGCATCAACATGATGGAGGAAATGTACTGCTAGGAAAGGTGGGTTAAAGGAAAGAGTAATTAGATGTCAGAGGCTAGACCACTGTCAATCTCTATATTAGGGACCTGAGTAAGGGATGCCCCTACATGACTTGCCATGGAATTTACACCTTCATCCATGAGACAGCCCATGATGGGATACCCAAATGGTGGTATCTCTGCAAGCCCTCAAACTAAATGAACAATACTGGGAAGAGAAAGAAGGAAAGAATGGTGCATTTAGACATGAGATTGAAGTCTTAAACTAAAGTTTCAGTATACAGACGTTTCCAGAAATCTATGGGTTATACCCATAGTTCAGTTAAGGGAGTAGTTGAGGGAAATGTGTGAAGAAAAGTAAATTATCTTCTTACTATACCCCAAACCAATTTCAGATGGTTCGACTGCCCAGTTCAGATTAAATTGGGCTGTCAAGAATGGAGTAAAGCCAAGACCTATAAAGAGAGTCAAAGCCAAAAAGAAGAGCAGGTGAGCACACAGGACAGCAGTGGGCTAGGGTGGGAAGAACCAGGAGAACTGAAGAGTTACAATACCTTGCCCTGTGAGTGTTAATGTGTGGGTAGGCAAACATGGCTCCCAATACTGCCTGTAAAAGATGCCCTGTCCAGGAGTAAAGCCCAGCTAATTATCTGCTATGCTAAAATGATGGAGTATAAACTGTCACTCACAGAAACCCCTAGTGTCCTTCCATAAGGGTCTCGTACCAGAGTATACACACACAGAAATAAAATCTTCCTCTTCAGAAACAGTAAGAATGATACAACAAGAGTATTCATCTTGGACTTGTATTTAATCTGCTATGATTTAACTGGGTGTGTGTAAATGAGCATTAAATTTCACCAATACCACAAAAAACTAATAATGTGACATATAGGCCAACTGGTGCTTAGAAAAGTTTTTCATCTTGCCGGAATTAGTATGAAATAGTCAGCTACTGAAGGATAAAGCACAGAATTCGTATGTGCAGCCACAAAGCCTTCTATCATACTAGCTGAGAAAACAATACTCCTTGAGGTGTTCTGATGACCCAGAAAAAATTGCTTTGGAGAAAATATATATGAGTACTTATAAGCATAAGATGTTGCTGCTGTTATCCACAACCAGATGATAACAGGGCTTGTGGGACTAAATTCCCACCATGATAGGTTGTTCCATTTTTTATTCAAAAGACTAAAATCTGCCCAGAAAAAAACAAAAAAAAAAACTTAAAGTCAGACTTCATCCTTTTATGATCAAATAGCAGAAGAAACTAAGGGGAATATGAACCATATCAAGGAAACATCATTTCTTTATACAACAGAGAATTCCAACAGCCACACAGCAAAGCAAAGGCATCATGTTTTGTGCATGTCCCCGGTGGAAATGCAAAGTGCAGCATGGCCATCTAGTTTTTCTAAGTACAGGCAAATTCCAATCTTTTGGCTTTTAATTTCTCTGCTAACTTCAGATCATATAATGTGGTTTTCAGGACCAAGCAGCCCTTTCTGCAGAATTCTCTAAATCCCAAGGAAGGCAAGTATTCCATTACAATATTAAAAGATGGTGCAAGCATCATTCCAGTCCCTATTCATGTATAAATTAATTTATCCTCCATGCAATGACACAGCATAAATGCTATTATTATCCTCATTGCAGAGATGAGGAAAAATGAGGTGCAAGGAAGTTAAACAAGTTTCTCAGCATCCATAGCTAATGACCAATTATGTAACAGAGAAGGGACTTTAACCTAGGCTGCCTATCTCTAGAGCCCTGCTGTATGGGCTGTGATTAGACAAGAATAACTATAATTTGGGTAAAGCTAGTTGAGGAGGGAAAAGGGTAAACTAAATTGAATTAAAATTAAATAGGATAAAATCCACCAAGGTTAAAATGTCTTTGGCCTTTTTATTGGAATTAGGGAATGCTTTAGCCCTGTGGGGTTTCCTTCTTATCGTATAAAAGTCATTTTGATCATTTTCAACCATACATCAGAGACTGTATTAGACAAATATTATACACTCTGTAGTTGCCTTCTGGATCATTTAAAATATTTAACTCTTCTATACATTAATAAATACTTTATGAATTTTAGGTTTATTTATATTTAGATGCCAAGTCAACTAAAGGCTATAAATTCGGGGAGTAAATACAAAAATGATACCTAAGACTACCTATATTGTCTGGTTCTCTTAGATTAGGTTATGCTTCCCCAACATTATTATATATGTAACAACTGTGATAATCTGCTTTTATTGATGCAGGCTTGAGAGAGATAAAACACAAATTTAAATACCTATAAGAGTAGCTCTGAGATTATGACATTGACATCAGGAATGAGGCAATGACTCATCACCTGGAACTTGTTAGATAAAGTATAATCTCCATTCCGGACCAGATAAGTCAGGGACTCAGGATGTCTCCCTCCTCTAAACAAAGACTGCAGAAGGCGACGATGCAGTTGGAGTTCCTTAACACTAGCACCCAGCAAACCCAATCCTTCTGACCCTAGAGCAGGCATTGAACATTACAAACCAAAAGCTCAGAGGGACAAAACAGGAGACCAAAGAACAACCTACGAGGGTAACAGCAACCAAATAATCAGGCAAGTCTAGTCTGTGATTTCACTGCCAAGTGGGATATTAGTTTAAAATAATTTCTATTACCATTTCACTTTAAATTCCAAGCCATTTGAAACTCCTTATACTTGTCGCACCTATCTCGACCAGCAAGAAGGTCACGACCACAACTCTTTTTATTCAGGAACCTTGTACATTAGCTTCTCCTTCTACCTCTACCTCAGCTTCTCCTCAGCTTCTCCCTCTGCTTCTTCTAAATCTCTCCCAGCCCCCTGGCAAGCCCTTAAAAGCAAGCTCATTACCCAATTAACTCATGCCACCTGGCGATCCCGGATAGGTCACAGCTGGAGGAGGCACATCAGATCCACTAAGCGCTTCCAAATAAGGCTTGTTTACAGCTAAGCTCGGTCTCCCTGGCATCCAGCCAGGTGCCATCTTGGGGCTGTGGCTCCCCACACTTATACATCTAACAAAGGTGACTTCATCCTGCCCCTAGGGACACATCATCTTCTCATTCAAAGCTACTTAAGACAAGGTTTTAACCAGTAAGTTGATCAAGGCCTTTTAGTAGTAACCTGTTGAGCCATCAACCTGCAACCTTAAGCAAGTCACATTACTTGAAGGAAACTATTAACTAAATCCAACACATTTTAAAAAATCTATGACATGTGTTTTGAAATCAGAGAACCCAAGTAGAGAAACTATTTAGGGAGTCTATGAAGAAACCTAATCATTGGTCTGTAGTGACCAACATAAGTTAATATACTTTCAAAACTAAGCAACTTATTCCCTTCTCCCTGCAAATGGCTGATCATCTTAAATGTTGATCATTAAGGTGTTGAGTAATATATGACAGACTTTGAAGAACCCCCATGGAAGGCCTCACCCTCCCTGGGGAGCAGAAAGGATATGGGATAGGTAGGACATTAATTGCAGGGGCAGGGGAGGAGGGGATAGAGAGGGTCCTTGGATTGACATGTAAAACAATTTTCTTTCTAATAAAAAAAAAAGGGTGTCGTGTAACTCTGCATAGACACCTATGGAACACAACAAAGGGCTTGGCTCACTCATCTAGAACAAACAAACATTAGATGCCATGCCAACAAGGCCAAAGGAAGAGATGGTTGAATGTATCAGGACAAGTACAGAGGAACTGTGCAGTGCCTGTCAAACACACCTATTGGAACACACCTATTTTATGTGAAGGGAAACACAGGACAGTGTGAAGGAATAATAGTTTCTATAGTGTGTCTACAACACATCAGGTCTATTCTTCGTGGATTGTTTCATTTGATTCCAGTCTATACAGAATTCCCAGACCATTTTATAGGTGAGGGAATCAAAAATTCAAAGCTCCAATAATTGACACAAAGTCACACTGAGTGGATGAAGCACAAAGCCAAGTTATAGGCCTAGGTATGTCTGGTTTTTATTGCTCACCCAATGTCATTAAAGCATTCTATAACTATTACTCAGTTAATAAGGGCTAAACATTTAGGTGCTAGAAATGTGCTTCCAAGGAGAAATGGCAGGTATAATTAATATGTCATGCAAACAAATTTAGAATTAGTATTTATGGAAGTTCAACTAAAGAAAAATAAGTCATCTTAAGAGAGTATATATTAGAAATTTGACCTTTCCAGTGAGGTCAATTGTACAGGGGATAGCTCATCTGAGATCTGAAAACAGGGTAGAAGACAACTCAATGGAGGATACAAGGAATGGGGAGTGGTGGTGCAGGGAGGACTAGTTGATACCCAGGTGTGAGGCAGTTGGTGTGAATAGGGAAGGAAAGGAACAAGGAAAAGTGAGGACAGAGGTGGGGAGAACCTGAAACAGTAGTGGGCACAGAGGTCACAGAGATACCTCAGTCCCTGTGACCTGTAGTAAGAATGCATCCTTTTCCTTATAGTGAGAAGGTAGATGGCATCCTCGGCTTCTTATCTGAAGAGATTACTCTACATGAAACATGGAAGACATGAAAACAAAATGGGAGGTGTTTTTGAAGGCAGGTATTCTATAGGATATTAGGCACCACTGCCACATTCAAGGCAAGAGTTAAGATGGGCTGGGTTTACAGGACGTCAGAGATGTAGGAGGAAGTGAATACATTTCAAAGACGATTATTAGATAAAACAAGATAAATGTGAAATTTGTATCAGCTCCCTTCCATCAATAGTTCAGGGAACATTATGGAAGAAGGGTTAGAAAAATGCAAGAGCTTGAGGACAGGGAAGAGTGCTGTGAAATACTATCTTCTTGACAAGGCTGCTGTACTCATGAACTCATCATAGCTGGGGTTGCTTGCACAACACCTACACAAGATCAAGGCAACAAGATCCAGCAACATTCCCACAAGCAGCACCAATTGGACTTGGTGGGTTACCCCCCAAAAAGGAAAAGACATGAAAGTGGAAAGTAGGCATATTGGGGGGCTTCCCAGGGGGAGTAATTGGAAGGAATTAGATATAATCAAGATATATTGTGCACATGTATGAAATTTCCAAAGAATAAATAAAATATATTCTAAAACAATAAACAAAATAAAGGTGAAAAAAATCTATTAATCATATACAATAACTCACAGGTAGAAGAAACAAGGTAAAACAGCATGTATTCAGAGAGAATGCTATAGTAAGGATCTGAAATTCCCCCAAAGACCTATGCATTAAAGCCTTAGTTCCCAGCTATAGCAGAGGTGGGGCCTAACGCGGGAGGAGGTTAGGCCACTGGGGACAAGTCTCAGGATATGTTGGGACCTCAGCACCTCCTCTTTCATTTCTCTTTCTAGTAGTAGGGATACATATAGGCTTCTTCTGCCACATGTGACTGTCATGGCACTTTGTCACAGACTAAAAAACAATAGGACAACTAGCCAAGAACTGAAGGCTCCAAACTGTGAGCCAAAGTATACTGTTCTGTCAGATAAGTTGATAGTCACGGGTACCTCCTCATTGTGCTGCAAAAATAATGAGGAAAGATGACAGCAATGTGAGGTGCCTTGAGGCATCTCTGGGAAGCTGCCAAGAACTCAATCGGATTCATAGACACAGAGTTGAGGCAAGTGGTCCAGGCTAGAGGTCTTACATAAGCTGTCAGCTTCATCTGTTAAGAAGCAGCGTGTTGTTGTGCTGGAAAGAAACAGTAATGAGCACAGGCGATGTCTCTGATCCAGCCATGAGGAGCACCATTATTTAATGCCCAAGGAAGAAAATGCAAGAAAGAAGTGTCAAAAAAGTCCAGAGCCTCATGTCACAGTAGGATGCCTTCTGATTCTATGAAACCATTTCATTTTAAAGACTCACTTGCAAAGTGAAAACAGACAACTAGAGCAGCAGATCATTTCTCTCCAGAAACTCATGTCCATTTTCTGGCATAGTGAGTGCCCTGTTCCCTTTTATCAAGATGTCACCTTCATCTATCATATGAGGAAGGGTGAATGCTCCCCTCACTCTGCAATCATGAAGCTGTATTCCAGAACAAGCTACTCTGAGCTTTTTGTTCCCAGGATACCTGGACATTCAAGTAGATCAAGGGTAAAACTCTGAGCCCAACCCAGAGTAGTAACAGTTACGTGACATGTAGGTTAGATGCCACAGCATTACTGAGGTAAAAGGACAGATTTGAAGATGAAGGTAGAAACTCAGCAGATATATTTGTTACAAAGCCTAATAAAAGAGAGTCCTGGGGACTGTACTGCTGGGATCCAGCCTTGCCAGAGAGCTAATCCTGAACTTAAAGTTATTCTGGACCATCAAATTTCCCAGCACAAGCTACTTTGAGTTTGTATTTCTAGCATTTACATATCAAAGAAACCTGCTCAGCACCACTCATCCACCTGAACACCTCCATTAGCTCCTTATTTCATAGATTTTTCAGTGAACAGTTTTCAGACTGGAAACTGAATTTGCATGACATCTTGATTTTCTTGGTGTATTGATATAAGTATATCCAAGAGGTAAGAACTAGGAATAGGGCCAAGGCTTATGTAAGTTTATCAAAAATCTAATGATTTTTGTAAACTATTCACAAAATTAGGAAAGTAGCCCTAATATGACTTTGTGTTGCTCAGATGAGGGGTGCCTACAGGGATCTGTGGTTAGCCACAGTTGAAACAAGAATGCCACTTGTCGTTTCTTCTCCTACCACTCTCTCACAGCTTAAGCTCTGGGTATAAGAAACCACAAGCTTGCTTTCCACCACACCATAAGCCCCAGTGAGTCATGGGAGCCCACAGATTCATGTTTCTTTCAAAGTCTCTTGGGCCAGTGATATGGTTCTGCCAGTAAAGGCACTTACCAGCAAAACTGAAAACCTGAATTGGATCCTAAGATCACACAACATAAAGAAAAAGCAACATGTGCAAGTTGTCCTCTGACTTCCACACATGTGCTGTGGCACATATATCCACACATATGTAGATCTCCTAGCAATCGGGTCCTTACAGAACTTTCCAAGAGGCCCAGATGCTCCAGCACATTACAGAAGCACAGGGTGTATGTGAAAATGCAATGGACTGGCCCAAGTGCCCATCACCTCTCAGAAGGAAGATGGTAAAAATCTACTTTCCAATGGATAATTGGATGAGTTGATAGATGTGAAAATACCTACCATAATGTCTGAGACATGAGAGGGACTTAGGGCATGCCAATCTCCTTTTGTAATCTCGGCACCTTGAAGAACTAGGAGGTGTTCCATAAATGCAAACAAAGGAGAATAGCTGTCCCAAATCTTTAAAACCTCAGATTTATATATGTCTTTTCTGAGCCATTGAGGTTTGTTTGTTTGTTTGTTTGTTTTTATTTTTTAAGTCAGGATGTCATATAGCCCAGATTTGCCAGGAACACGCTATATGTAACAAAGGATGATCTTGAACTTGTGATCTTTCTCCCTCCACCTCCTACATGCTGGTACTACATGTATACACCACCATATCTGGTTTTATGCAGTGCTGCGAATCAAATCCCAGGGCTTCCACCATGCTAGGCAGTCACTCTATCAACTAGGCAGCACACTGTGACCAACATGCCAGACACCATAGCACATCGGAAGTTATCAGGATTTGGGAAGAGATGAGTCTTCCTGTCTATGGTCACCTCAGGGAGAAAGAAAAATCAAAACAACAAATAGGACAACAAAAAAACCTTCAGCACCATCCCTGGAAGACAGATGACGGGTTGTGGAAGCCTGGATCTGGCAGTACACACCTGACACTGTGGATGGAGAGGCTCCTAATCAATGCTAAGGTCTATATGATGCCCCCTCTCAGTCACCAAGTAGAAACTTAATAAGTATGGCCTGCCACTCCTTGGCCAGAAGTGAGATTCAAGAATTTAAAGATTTGTTAACAAAACAGGAGAGCATGACTATGTTTGAAGAATTTTTCCAATTAGCAAGAATAAGTCATTCTTTGAACATATCAATTTGACCATGTTTCTCCTTACATCCTAAGGCAGATGTTACTTCAGAGAAGAGGTGCTTTCATTCCTTTGATAACAGTATAAAATCTTCTATATAGAAGACATGAGTAAGGACCAGTGATGTGATTTATTAAGATTTAATAATCTTAATTATTAAGATTATTACACACACACACACACACACACACACACACACACACACACACTCTCTCTCTCTCTCTCTCTTCTGTCAGGAAGAGTTGACATTTATAGTTTTAGCAGCCAGGATTCTTTTTATGGTAACATGGTTTGTTTTTCTTTTTCTAAAAGAAAGTCATAGATTTATTATGTTCCTCTCCCAACTAACTAAATGAGCTGAAGGGAGAGATTTATAAAGCAAATAAACAGAACGATTTATGGTTTCTTTCTCAGAGCAGCTCAAAATTATGGAAAAACCCATTGACCTTTCAAGAGAAGAACTTGGTTCAGCCAAGCAGAAACTAAGTGTACCTGAGAGGTTTCCAATTAATCCCTTAATTTAAAGCCTTTGTCTTCCTCCAGTAAATATGCTGTGGGGCTGCTGAACCCCATTTATTCCTTTTGAAGTATAATTACCTGTGGGCATTACCAACTGCACTTCCTATCATACCAAGCAGTAAGCATCAACAATACTCATAATAATTAGAAAAGGGTGGAAATGGGGATTAGGGAGGGAAAAGAAATACAGCAGGCAGCTAAGTGGGATCAGCTGGCTTTGCAGAATAAACTATGAGGAGAGAAAAGGAGATGAGATGGAGACCTGCACCTTGAAAGTAGGAGGAAGGGGATGACAGCCGGTAGGCAATTGAGGCCAGATCACCTGTTCTAGAATATTCTGTCACAAAGTGTCCAGAATGGACAGGTTTAGAGAGAATGAAACCTGCCTGAATGTGAGATGGGGCTATCCTTGTCCATACCAACCCAAGACTGTAATATGAACCTATCTCCCACCGTGTCTTCCTCAGATATCAAATTGTACTCACTCAAGACACTCAGAGAACCAGCTAAAGCAGAGACCTCATTAGAAGTTGCTAATAACTTTATCTCCCCATTTTTATTCATTTGTTTTCTGTGGAGACAAATACAATTTGGAATTAAAGCTGCAAGAGTTTCTGAGCTTCCTTTGTTGGCAGTATAACCCTGGATAAAATCAGTAACTTTACAAAGGTTTGGTTTTATTGCTATAACAATAATAGGTAGCTTGTCAATTTGGGAGTATTAAGTGAAATAAGAAATATAAAATGCTTATCACAGCGACTAGTGTGGAATAGATGCTAGGAAATACTGTCAACAGAAGCCTCTGGACTGTCATCACTGCAGGGATGAGTATGACAGAGCAGTGATATGGGTTGGTGTGGAAACAACAAGATCTGGTATAAGAAGATTCAAGTTCCTCTGTTCCCTTTTTAAAGATGAGGGATAGGATCTGTGGAAGTCACAGAGAAATGTGATTCCATCCCTTTGCTCCTTGGGTAACCTCAAACTATTTTACTCCTACTTAACTCCTGACCTCACTTTCCTCATCTGGAAGTTAAAGATATTATTCTATAGTAAGAAAATCAAGTAATTGTCATAGAAATATAAAACTTTGTGAATAAATATTAGCAGCTATGATTAAAGCATCCATGCTGGCACTCAACAATGATTTATTGAGCAGAGCTGCTTGGCAGGCAAGGGTTGATATTAGGGAATAGTAATAAATGAAGCAGACCGAAGCAGATGACATCTGGGAACCCACTGTCCATGCCAACAAGACTATCAAGGAAGGCCAATATAAAAAGAGCCATAAAATAAGATTAGAAGTGATTTACATGGGTATAAGACCTGACTGAGAGTGTAGATGTCATCACTGTTCTGGGCCCCAGTTTCCTTACTTATAAAATAGTCCATAAGCAAAAGTCACAACTTAGATGATACAGGAAACATTAGACACTGAAGTACTTTCTAAATCATAACACATTATACAAACGCATGCTATTAGCATATTAATTATTCCTGTATACATGCTTAATGATACTGTTTATCAAATGATAAAAAACAGAAGAACAAACATTCCTCATTAAGTATTAAATAAATTAAATCTGTAAGGTCTGGTTGGTTCAGTTGGTTCAGAGGAGTTTACACTAGAAAAGGGTAGTTAAACTGTGACACTTATCACAGTTACCTTAGAAAATGCTGGCATCTTTCAAATCAATATCCAGGGGTTTCTTGCATCTATAGATATTCTTAGATACCTTACAAGCAAGACATACAAGGGCTGTTTTACAAAGTGTCTTATGAAACGATGACAGGGTTAACATGTGGATAAACATGATTCCAGGTACAAACCATTTAAAGAAAACTGAATCAAACAGTTTCCTATGAGCTTTTCAAAGCCAGTCTATGTAGTCCTGAGATCTGGTGTGTAACATGTTAAAAACATATTTAAACAAGAAAATCATTGATATCACCCTTCCTCAGATAAGCAGAAAGAATGGAGAATATAAGCAAACAACTGAAGCATTTAAATCATGCCCCCAGAATTTCAACAAGAGGCATTCAACCTTCAATGGCCAAGGCAGAAGCACAGGTCAGAGCTGGGGTGGGGGGCAGTGCAAATACATACATAATGTGTGTGTGTGTGTGTGTGTGTGTGTGTGTGTAGTCTACTATGAGGATGACTAAAACAGAGCAGGGATACAGGTTGGTATGGAAACAGCTAGATCTGGTATATGAAGATTCAATTTTCTCCATTCCTGCTTCAAAGATGAGACCCAGGATCCTAGAACCAGAAAAATGTGACCTACTAGTTAGCTACCTGAATAACCTCAAGCCAGTATTTTTTACTGTTCCTCATCTCAATATCCTTATCTGCAAACTTAAAATGTACACACACACACACACACACACACACACACACACACACACACCACACCCATATCCACATCCATGAGCAACAAGAAAAGTCTACTTTAAGAGCTGTGCCAGAGCAGTAGATCCCAACTACATTCTCGGGGAAAGGTATGTTATCCCATTTGATTAAGGAAGAAGGAAGGCCATGACTTAGATGTGTTTAAAACACTAAGAAAGCCCTTGGTTTTATTACTAGCTGGATGGCATTAGAGTGAAGAAAATGGTTGATAATTTACTACAGATGAACTAAAATTCACCCAAGTGGATTTGGGTGAATTCCACATTTTTTGAGAAAGTGGATATGTAAAAGTGGACTCAACTCCCCATGGCTAGTGAGGTTATGGATCTTGGTTGGGAGTCTACTATTGTTACTTTACTAGGCCAGTATAATTCCTAACTGCATTCTAAATACTTATACCCACAGACAGGTGTAGTAGTCCGCATTCATCGTAGAAGCCCCTCTTTGCAGCATACTGATACCATTACAAAAATGCATCAGGTTAAAATGCAGAAACAATTAACTGTAGGGTGCCCTGTCCCAACAGATACATCTACAACACAACTCTTGAACCAAGGCTCAAGGATCATTGCAGAAGGAGAATCAAAAAGGTTGCAAATGCCAGAGGATAAGATGAGATTGCGTCTCCTGGAAATGACAGTAAAGCTTCACTCATGATACCTTAATGATATGGCTTTCTAAACAAGACCCAAACATTGACAATAACAATAGACATGGAAGGGTAGAATTTCATAGAACCCCACCCCTGGACAAAGAACTACAAGCAACTAGGATATTCTTTTCTATTTATTTTGTTTCGTTTTTCATGACAGGGTTTCTCTGTATAATAGCTCTAACTGTCCTGGCAATTATTCTGTAGATCAGGCCTTCCTTGAACTCACAGAGATCCACCTGCCTTTGTCTCCCAAGTGCTGGGATTGAAGGTGTGCACCATCAGTGCCCAGCTATAACTAGGAGATTCTGAGAGAGGGAGAATTAGTCCTTCCCAGGGACAAGCCCCTATATGGTTATCCAATACCAAGAGGGTAGCCTTGAAATCATATTCACATAACTGACAATAAACAGATGCAGCAGCAGGCTGTGTTAATATATTTGTGCATATATGAAACAAACTTTGAGGAGCCCGGTCAAGGGCCCTACCCTGCCTGGAGAGTGGAGAGTGGATGGGGTAGGGGGCAGGTGGGGGGTTTGGGGGGAGGGTTGGGAGGAGGGGAGGGAGAAGGGATTGACATGTGAAGCAAGCTTGTTCCTAATTTGAACTAAAAAATTAATTACAAAAATAAATAAATAAATAAATAAATAAATAAATAAATAAATAAATAAAACAAAACAAAAAGCAAGGGTAAGAGGCCATGAATTTGAGAAGGATTAAAGAGGTAATATGGGAGAGGTTGGAGGGTAAGAACTTTGGAAGCAAAGGGAAGAAAAGGAATGTGGAATGATATAATTATATTTCAATATTAAATTTAAGAAATTAATAGGTTGGCAAGGCTATATTAAAATGAAAAACATGGACTCTGTGGGGGTAAAAATCTCAAAGGTGGGGATGTTGGCTAAGGGTAGAAAGGGCAAAAGTGGAAAGTTTTGGGGGTGAATATGATCAAAATCCATTGCATGGAGTTCTCAATGAATCTATAAACATAGTATTTTTTAAATGCTTCTGCTTCAATAATTTAAACATTTTAAAAATTTGCATTAAACCAGTCTCCTTTGAACATCTAAGCCCCAGGCCAACAGGAGTGTTGACACTTCACCACTGGTAAATCAGTCTCTATTATAAATCTTTCAGGTGAACAGTCCTGGAAGGAGATCCTAGCTGAGGAGTCCTGAGACTTGCTGTTTATCACTGTTGGTCCAAAACTGAGAAAGAAAACCAAACACTGCAAGCTGCTATATCACACTCCAAGAAAACTATGAGTTTTTCTCAGTGTCAGATGGACCTGAGATTAAAGCCTAGCTGTTCCATACTGTGAGACACTCAGCTCTGGTTTCTTTACTGAACTGAGCAATGAGGAGTAAATAAGATAACACATATAAAGTCCTGCTTAGCACATGCTCTGACACAAATATTAAATTTGTCTTTTCATTCAGAAAAAAAAAGCACCAATAATTACCTACGAATGCCCCCCATCCTGCCAGTAACCATTCAATATTTGGTAAGTATGAATCGCTGCTCTTTTCCAAGCATCCTGCAAGGTTCTCAGCTTTCCTAATACTGAACACAGATCCTCATGTTGTGGTAACCTCCCAACCACAGAATTATTTTGTTGCTACTTCATAGCTGTAGTTTTGCTATGCTATGAATTGGAATGTAAACATCTTATGCGCTCCATAGGTTGAGAACCAGTGTTCTAGAGAAAAAGAATGAAGGAAGTGGCAGTGGGTTCAGTGTTTGTACACAGCCTGGTACTTGTAAAGAGAATGCTCATTTCCATTTATCCCTGGCAAATGTAAACAAACTTATTACCTTGCCAAGTCAAGCACAAAACATAAGTTTGCAGAATGCTGGAAGCAGCACTACATGAAACATAATCTATCTCACAAACCAGAGCTCTTTAGCTGGGCTCAGAAACATTCCCACTAGAGTTCCGAGGAACTAGGTGAGTGAGCATAAAAGACACAATTCTACCATTCTGCAGCAGACAGGAGGTGATAAAGACCCAGAAACAAAGAAGTGCCAGTTCTCCATAGCAGCCCTGTAGGAGCTATTAGCTCGTACCGGAATCCTGAAACTCCTTTTCAGTGCAAGAGAAGGAGGAGAGGGTTCTGAAAAAGATGTCTAAGTCAGAATTGGAACATTTCTACATGACTTTTTTGTCTTTAAATTAGAAAGGAAATTGATAAGATACAGGCTAGAGAAATTGCTGCACCACTAAGTGCTTTCTGCCTTGCAGAGGACCCAGGTTCAGTTCCCAGCACCCATATCAGATGGTTCATAACTCCTGTCATTACCACACCTTCTGCCCTCTGTAGGTACTTGAATACTCATGGTGACATTTACTCACGAAGGCACACATGCATGTGTAAATAACAAACCATTTTTTTAACGTTAAGACGTGCAGCATCTCTGTGGGAAAAGTCCATGGAGCTCACCCAGGCAGCCACACCTTCATTTTCTTCCAATTGGGTTTGAAATAATTACTGTCCTCCAGGTCCCAGGCAACATGGAGATGAATCTGGAGCAGCCAGTTTTTTGAATAGCTCATAACTTAGGACATGTGTAGAGTAGTAACAATATCCTGTTGATGGATGCTTTAAATTTTCAACAGTGTCATCAGAGCCCAGAGCAGGGAAACCACAGAGTCAGGCACAGGGTAAGGATCATAGATGAAACAGTCAACTGGTGACCTGAACTCTTCACACAGCATCCAATCTCCCTCTCACTCCCAGTGAATCACGCAGGACAGCTGATTTCACCCCTGCCCACTTCCCCAAATGAGGGGCACTAGCTAATGGTCGGGAGCCCTGACTATTTGCTATAGTCAGAATAATTTTTTTCAGAAAAAAGTTGAATTTTACTGTTTCTTATAGGAAAACTCTTTGATATCCCAATGGCTTTAGAATGATTTTATAGTATCCTAGTTCTACCTCCCTCTGCTCTCACCCCCAGAGCTCCCACGCTGGACTCTAAGCACAGAACAGGCTCATTCATGTGCCTCAATGTTTCCACAGCCCTCCCAGTATTTCATCCACCTCCTGTAAGCTCCCTTCATCTTGTGGAATAGTTTCAGCTTGAATCCACCAGGACACCTCACACTTGCCCATTCAACATTAAGCCCCCTTCATAGTCTACTGTAGCCTTCACTTTGCAAGATTTCCTTCTCACTCCAGGAACAGCCCTCCCCTTCTGCACATCTCCCATACACATCCATTACTGTGTGACTTGGGACTTAAATATATTTAATTGTGCAGTTGTTGTATTCACAGTAGTTGATAATTTATTTAAATCTTAGGTTGGTCTATATTTTGTTTCTTGAAGTTTTGAATTGCCTTAGTTTTTATAGTAATTCTTAAGGGGTGAGCTGGTTAAGACCATGTTCTATACAAGCATCGGGACCTGAGTTCAAATCTCCAGTACCCACACATAAAAAGCTGGGCATGGCTGCTCATGCTTGTAACCCCAGAACGAGAGAGCAGAGACTGACAGACTTTAGGTGCTAACTGGCTAGTCAGCCTACATGAAACTACAAGTTTCAGGTTCAATGAAAGACCATGCCTCAAGAGAATAAGGTGATGGGAGATAGAGGAAGACATCCAGCATCCTCCTCTGGCCTTTGCATGTGCCCACACATGCACACATATGCATAGCTCACACCACAAACACACCACAAAAAGAGACTACTGGAGTATATGCATTTGCATATTTTTTACAAAATAGAAATACAGAGAGATGCATTCCTGGTCACAAATGATAAAGATAAGATTTTTAGCTCAAATACATCAAATTTTTAAGTTTTCCACTCGGTTTCTGCTTTTCTTCTTCTCCAAAGATTTTGTGTGTATAATTTTTATCTAGGCAAACTTTGCCAAGAAGCCAAATTCAAAAGCAAGTACTGACATTCTAGAAGCTGTAGCAAAAGCAAAATAAGAAGTGTGGGGCTAAGGAGATGGTTCAGTGGATACAGTGTGTGCTGTGCAAGTGTAGGGACCTGAATTCAGATCCCCAGCCATCTACAAATAATATAGGTTCATATCTAACTCCAGCATTGGTGGGGAGGCAGGATTTCCTGGATTTCACTAGCCAGTCACTCTATCTAAGCAAGTGAACCTCAGGTTCAGTGAGAGACCAAGTTACAAAAGACAGGGTGCAAAGTGACAGCATGTGAGGTTGCCCTCTGGCCACTATACATGTGTGCAGGCAGGCACACACACACACACACACACACACACACACACACACACACACACACACAGAGAGAGAGAGAGAGAGAGAGAGAGAGAGAGAGAGAGAGAGAGGGAAGAGGAGAGGAGAGGAGAGGGAGAGGGAGAGGGAGAGGGAGAGAGAGAGAGAGAGAGAGAGAGAGAGAGAGAGAGAGAGAGAGAGAGAGAGAAGTTGGTATATCCAATTCTTGTTTCTGTCTAGATTTCAGACACCTGGAAGAGTCAAAAGATGTTTACATTTTAGGCAAAGAGAAACATTTAAATCTACTAAACTTTCCATTTATAGCCCCAAAGCTTGGATTTGTCCCTACAAAGCCATTGGGACCTTCTCCCTTTTCCTTTTCTTGTTTTCTTCCTTGTTTTTGCTACATGAAATGCTATGTACTATAAATAAATGACCAGTGACTTTAGAAAGGACACCCTAAAGTCTCAAAATACTGTCTCAGTGTGACTTCCCATTTCCCATCATGAAAGTACATCCCTAGAAACTAAAGCACGGCTGTCTTTGCTTCTCTTCCTAGTGCCTTGAGCCCTCAGGAAAGGAAGACAGGCTGGGGAACCGCCAGCAAAGCACTCTCACAGGGAGCCAGTTAGGAGTCAGGTGCAGCAAATGTAGGCTTTAGAAAAACATGGCAAACAAAGCAGGATGGACTCCTCCAAGTGGCCTCAATTATACTTTATGTATTTCTCATCCACTCTGGCCATGCCTCACACTTGGAGGACATGAACAATGTAAGCAGTGTCACCTAACCTGGTTCCTCTCCTCCAGCACCTGTGAAGCCAGTGTTTAGGAATCCTTAGGGCCTGGAACATGGCCTTCCTGACACGACACCCACTTAATTGTATCTTCTGGACTTCAGACTTTTTACACTCTTGGATGATATTTTTTTCCTCATGCATCGTTAGAGTTAAAAATGTTTGACCATGTAGTTCCTGTATATAAATATGTAATTTTTTAATAAAGTATATGTCTAATATTATAATATATCATATACATTATAAACTATATATCAAAATGAAAGTTGTAAACATGAGGTAGCACTAAATATAAAGCTCTGGTGTGTTCTCCATACCCTGGTGGATTCAATTGCACACCCATTGTGAGGTCTGTGCACTGTTTACATACACAGGACAACCCAGAGTTCCTGCCATCGCACCACTGGCTGCATCTACCAAAAGCTGTTTGTTGCAGCCACATTCAAGTTTTTAATTGGTGCCTTTGTACATACTAAGGAAATCTATCCCTCATGCCTTTCCCATTTGATCACTTGGGACATTTCATTAAGAAATCGGTTCCTCCACCATGCCTCTCAGAGTGCCATTGGCAGAATGCAATTTGGCTTTCACCAAAAGAATCCTGCTACAGTCCTTAAATCTTGGTTGAAGCTATGTCTGTTGTGTTTTCATTAACTGGTTATAAAGTTTTCTTCTGCTTTAGACTGTGGGGTTCTTGAGGATGGGAGACCACTGAATCATCTTCAGAATTCTAACAACCTAGAGGACCCAGTCAAGCATGTGCCAAGGTAACCTAGGGCTCTGCACCTGCTGGCTTTATCCTTTTGACAGGACAGCCATATGCAATCTTGGATGCTTCATACTGCATGACCACAACAGAGTGCACTGACCTAGACAATTGACATGTCTAGACATTACTACAAATGTTCTCACTCTGATGAAGCTTACCACAGCTCAATATAAAACAGTGGCCCAAAATGTATGTTGGTAGGTACAGTTTATATTTAGAGTATGTGTAGATACCTAGACAGACCAAGAAGACATGAATTCTAGTCCAATAGCTATAACAGATGAGATCTGTTGTTATTCTAATACATAATTACCCATTAAAACCATACTTTTTATTGCACACTTACACATCTTCACAGAGCACTTCCAGTTGTCTTTACTTAAGTTTTGTTTAATATCTTACTTGAACTGTGAGAAATTGAGACACCAAAGAATTGAGTAACATTCTAAGGTCACCCAGCTGCTAAATGGTCAAGCCAGGATCGATCAGAATCTTCTGGTCCCCATTTCAACATTCCTCCACTGTATCATTGCCTGGGGAACTGTCAAGAAAATAAATGGAAGCCACAAAATACTAGAAATTAGAACTATTTGGGGCTAGTCAGCCACCAAGGCAAGCCACCAGGCAGGAGGGACCAGCCACTTCAATATCCACTTCCTTTTCCTACAGTACTTATGGGGGTTTCTTAATCAGCATCCTCATGTGCACACACCCATCCCTGGTACCATTAGGATTGTCATCAGTTGTTTACAGATGTGTGTGATACTTGTTGAACAAACTGCTTTCTGCTTAGCTAAAGCTCGGAATTACAATGCATGGAAAACCATGAATTTTGTCTAGGAATAAAGAACAACAGGTGAGTCATATTGGGATTTGAGGTACAGGAAGGTGAACAAATCCCACAGAGGCACAACAGTAGTCATCGTGGAGTCGTCTTGAGAAAACGATAATGAAACTGTAGCAGGCAAACTGTTCTATTATCCCATCCTATCCGTGAGTGAGTTTCAGTAATATCTGCTGATGCCAGAACACAGGAAGTAAAAAGGATTAAAATTAATGGGGAACTTTTGTCATTTAGTAAGCAGAAAAGCCAGTGAGATCAGAGAGCTGCTCATCACAAATTCTTGTTCCTCCTGGGAACATAGCTCGATGCTGCTCACCAGTCTCCCTTAATGCTTAGTGTGGTGGATAACTAGGTTCTGACCAGTGAAATATAACCATCTCAGGCACACTGAAAACCTTCCATTCTCTCTTTCTTCTCCACAGTGACCTTGGAGACCACAGACTGCACATGATGGACTACTAAAGGGCCCTGACTCAGAGCTCTGAGTGAAGACAATTTCTGACTAGAAACAGCCATTTTAAAGACTGTGTGATGAAGAATGAAACAGTCATTGCTGTAAGCCCCACAACACTTGATTTATTATAAATATGCTCAAGAAAGGGCATCCTGAGGTGTTAAAGGCAGCAAGTTCATGGGGGTTGTGGTGGTTTAATGAAAAACATCCCCCTCAGGCTCCTGTATTTAGATACTTGGTGCTGCTGGGAAAGATCACAGAGCCTTGCTATAGGAAGTATGTCCCTGGGGTGGGCTTTGAGGCTTAAGCCTTCGCCCACTTTTGTTCTCTCTTCTTCCTATTTATGGATAAAGTCTGATTACTCATCTTCATGCTGCTGTCCCATGCTAAGCCTCTCTAGCATTATGACTATATTATCTGGGACCATAAGATGCAATAAGCCCCTTCCTCCTGACGTTCTTTTGGTCATGGTATTTTATCACAGCCACAGATGAGTAATACATGAGTAAAGGCAACAGAGTAGAGCTAGTATTACAGGGACTGAATAGTCACAAAACTTAGCAGAAGCAATTTTTATAAAGTTGCTTTATAAGAGCAACTTTACATTTTATAAAGCGGTTCTTAAGCAACACAAGACAGTTCTGACATACGAAAGTGACATTCACTCAGAGACTAGAATCTTTCCCCTCCGTTTCTCTTCCCTTCTTTCTTCCTCCCTTTCTGTCCACTCTCATTCAACTTGTGTTTGTTCATCAGCAATTCACTATGCACTGTCTTAGATACTGTAGATACAAGGAATAAAATGAAATTATTGTCCCATGCAGTTTATACTCCAAAAGGACAAAGTCAGATAATAATGGTTTTGAAAGGGAGGAAAAACAATTTTAGAGAGAAATTGCTATGAAGGAATAAAGTCCAAATATCAAATGGTAACAAGTGTATTAGAGGCTAGAAGAGGGTAATTTCATCTAGATGGTTAGGAGAGACATTTTAAAAGATGGGATATTTGAGCTTTCCAGAAAGTAGAAAACTTTGCAAAGACTTGGTAAGGGCTTCCCAGGCTGAGGAAAGAACCACTTCCCAGACCTGTTGGGAGGATGCAAAGAATACCAATAAAGTGAGAGACTCACAAACAGAAAGAAAGGAGGCAACACAAATACAAAATGCATGGGCCCCAGCCCAAACATTCTAACTTAGAATAAAGCCTGGCTATTATTCTGAGAACTATGGCACCTACTAGGCAATTTGTAACAGAGGAGTGGCATGATCTTCTAGATGCTTTCCAAGCTCCCCTTTGTATGTTTGTAGAAGGGGGTACATAGCCAATAGTGGCTACCATGGTCATCACTGGCTAAGAAACAAAGAAGACTTGGACAAGGGTTGAGACAACGAAGACACAACTAATGGGTATTTGTGACTCATTTTGAAAGCTAAGTCAATCTGGAGGTTGAAGAAGAGTGAATTCACCAGCAATTTCAACACTGAATGAACTGAACAACCGGGTGGATGGATGTACTATTAGCTGAGTTAAGACCTAGAATCACAGGAGAAATCAGGACTATAGAACCAGAAGGGCTTGGTAATGCTATAATTTAGATACATGATAAACCAGTTTCTGCCCAACACCCTAGAGACCTAATCAACACCTGACACTTTATTACAAAGACATAATGAAAAATCCCCCAAAATAGCTTACAAATGATTTTGAAAAAATGCCTTTCAAGTGACTCACTTAACCTGCAGTTCTGGCCACCAGGCCTGTGAGTTTGAAAGGCACAAAGTAACAAAAATGTTTTAGTCTGACTCAAGCATAATTGTTGGTATTTGGTTTGGCTTTATTTTGTTGTGTCTGTCCTTTTAATTCCAACCAGAAAACTGTCAGGACAAAATGAAGAGATGGCTGTGTGGACCAAGATAAGTACTGAGGAGCTGTGCGGTGTTTGTGAAACACACCTACTCTGTGTGAATGGGAAGCAGGACAGTGTGGAAGAATAATACAGTTTCTATGGTGTGTCTACAACACCTCAGGTCTAGTCTCAGTGGACTGTCTCATTTGATTCCAGGCCATACAAGAGAATTTCTGGCCCATTATACAAGTGAGGGAATTAAAACTTCAAAGCTTCAGTAATTGACACAGAGTCACACTAGGTGAATGAAGCACAGAACCAAGCTATAGACCTAGGTCTGTCTGATATATCACCTAATATCATTAAAGCATTTCAATAACTATTACTCAGTCAATACGAGTCAACATTTAGGAGCTAAAACTGTGATTCCAAGGAGGAAATGATGAGGATAATAGAGACCATGCAACCAGATTTAGAATTAGTACTACAAAAGTTCAACTAAAATTGAAAGTTGTCAAGGCAGAAGGGTAGAGGGTTATGAAGGGTTCAAATGAAAGGAGACAGGGGAATAGATGTCTTTGCAAAGCAGACTTGGAATCAAAGATACAGAGGTAAGCGAAAAAGAATCCCAGGAAGGGAGTCTACTTGCTCCTGTCATAGCTAGGACAACAAAGCTTCTCAGATAAAGCAAAGGCTAAAATCTGCTCATGAAGGGGAAATAGGTTTGAAAGGTACTTGGGTAACAAGCTATCTCTGAGCCATGCAGACTACACAGAAAAAGGAAGACTTCTCCGGGCATTCTTACATCAAGCATCTGGAATCCTTACCAATGCCCTGCCACAAGGGCAAAAAGCTGATGTTGCACTGAGGGTGGATAATTCCTGTCCTAGCCAAATCAGGGCTTCAGAGATAGACCCAAACTGGAGCATTAGCTGAGTTGTATGAGTCACAAGGGCCATTCATGACTTAATATGAAAAATACTTAAATTAAAAGAAAACCAGAAAACAGATACCTGATAAATTCTTGGGTAATCAGAAGTACAGCAAGCACACTTGGTCATTTCCCCGTGAATTCTCTTAATCAAGAATTGGCAAGTTTTAGGCTGGGCAGTGGTGGTGCACACCTTTGATCCCAGCACTTGGGAGGCAGAGGGAGTTGGACCTCTTTGAGTTCAAGACCAGCCTGGTCTACCATAGCTAGTTCCAGGACAGCCTCCAAAGCCACAGAGAAACCCTGTCTCGAAAAACTGAA
This sequence comes from Cricetulus griseus, assembly GCF_003668045.3. Classification (NCBI taxonomy): domain Eukaryota; kingdom Metazoa; phylum Chordata; class Mammalia; order Rodentia; family Cricetidae; genus Cricetulus; species Cricetulus griseus. The sequence continues at coordinate 147,284,681 of NC_048596.1, read as the reverse complement.
GAAGGGGAAGAAGAAGAAGAAGAAGAAGAAGAAGAAGAAGAAGAAGAAGAAGAAGAAGAAGAAGAAGAAGAAGAAGAAGAAGAAGAAGAAGAATTGGCAGGTTTTTAATCTATGGAGGTGTGTTCACACTAGCCTCTGTAGGGTAAATCTCTACCCTCTTATGTTTTCCATGGAAGGGGTGGGTTCTTCTTCATCATAAGTGATTATGTTTTTTTGTTCCACAGCCCCTGCATAACTGATAAAGTCTGGTCCTTCTATCCCAAGGCCCTCTCCCCAGTGACCTGCCAGTTTTGCCAAAATGTGAAGATAAGTAAAATTCAGTTGGCCTCAAAGAGGACACAGACCAGTAGCTACAAGAAGGACCCTTGATATTTTAAATTAATATTAATCATAGCAATGATGATAACCAATACAATCTTTTTATCTTTAGTCAGTTTGGAAAACTTGTTAAATTGTTAACATGCTTTATTTCATTAGCATGTGGACTGGGAAATCCAATTTCCTATGCTGGATATCACATAACCAAACACTAAATTACAACTCTATTCTACCAAACATATTCTACCACACACACACACACACACACACACACACACACACACACACACACACACTACAGATAGATATAGATATAGATATAGATATAGATATAGATATAGATATAGATATAGATATAGATATAGATATAGATATAGATATAGATATAGATATAGATACTGTTTGGCTGCTAGCTCTGGTATTTTGGATCTCTCTAGTGATTCTTGATACTGCTTTTTGTTGTAAATATTGATCTCCTAAATCTAAGAGCTATGGATCAATTAATTCAGGGTCTATCAGTAAACTCATCTCATTTATGGAAAAGCAACAGGTAACTGCCCATTATCACCAAGGAAAATTTCAATGGTATATAAAATATTACATATCACATGTGCCAGGAATCTATCCATCATCTGTCAGATATAACCTCTTCCATATCACCTTTGATATATGGCCAGATTTTGTGCTAGAAAGAGAAAAAATGGGGTGGGGGCTTGCAAACATTCTTAGGGCCTCCATTGAGAAATGATATGGCTCATGTCTATGTGAGGTTTGATTACTTGATTTTCCTTCTTTCTTTAAGACATGGTTTCTACCACATTGCTCTTGTTGACTTAAAACTCACCGTTTAGAACAGGTTGACCTAGAACAGAATCTGCATCCTGAGTGCTAGAATTAAAGGCAAGTGCCACCATGCCTGATCATGTGTGCATGTGAGCAGAGGCATCAGAGCTACCTGAAGTTAGAGTTACAGGTAGATCTGAGCCACCTGATGTAGGTACTGTAAGCAGTACATCCTCTTAAATGCTAAGCCATCCTCAGCCCCATCCCACTATAGTTCTTTAGCTAAACTGGACATCAGTGGGATGAAAAATGAAGAGGAGGATATTATGAATTCAAATAAAACATCAGAACAGAAGGCTAGGAGAAGCAACCATCAGGGTGTCAAGACAAACTCAAGTAGAAAGGCATTGGACTTTATCCTGGCTGGATTTCTCTGTGTCTCAGTGCCTGCATGGGTAAAAGTAGGGTTAACAGCTGCCAGTTAAAATGAGGTTAACAGTGTTGCTGTGTGCTCACAGATTCAGATAAGTCTCCAAAAAGTTTAACACGTACAAAAGAAGTGGGGAAACCCAGGGCACCCTACATCTAAATGATCATTTATCATGCCATTTTTATCATACAGGATGCATAGGATGGTAAACTCAGGATACTCTGCAACTAAAAGTTCCATCATCATATCATTCTCATCTTACAATGCATAGGATGTCATGTTATCCCTAGTCCTTCCACACAGCTCTAGTTTATGAAGAGATCCTCTGACTCCAAATTCAGTAGCAAGGGTGCCAACAGGACAACTAGGCTGTGAGTGCCCCAAACTGCTCTAATTCACACTAATGTATCAGAAATTGCCTAAAACCAGCTCAGTAAAAATGCCACCACAAAGGGAGGAAGTGCCAGTCTACCAGGTCCATAAAACACTCAAGTCCAAAGAAAGTAGTTTTCAAGATGTGTGCCTGCTCCAGACACACAAGGCAAAAATGAAACGTGGTGAATTGTATCACATCTGACAGAAGGTTTTATTATCTCCCATTGATTGGTCAGGAGTTCCAACATCTCAGCAGTTTTTATGACCTCTGAAGACCAGAAGTCCTTAATGCAACAGAGCTCTGCTACCGTGGGATGAAGGTAAGAAAACCGAAAGCCTTTTGTGCCATCTTTTCCACTGGGATTCTGAGCAGACTTTTCAAGACATTCTGGACAGTACGCGTGATCTTTTTTTTTTTTTTAATTTCAAGCTAATCTTGTTCACTGTGATTTTTATAACACAGGCCATTTTTACTCATTTACTGCAGGTCACACATTCATAGTTTTTTCTAAGCTACAGTGAAACAATGCATCAGGGGTCTTTGATATCCACCACTAAGGTTGCCTAATACATGTCACTGGATGGAAATTCCTAGCTAAGGACTCAGAAAATGCCAAAAACTATGCATAACTCATAGAAGAACAGTACATGCACAAATCTGCCACCTCCCAAACTGCGCCCATTGTTTTTCCTCTTGCCACATCCCTACTGAATTCAAAGGGAAGAGGTAACACAACTCCAACTCCAAGGGAGGAACATGAGAAGTCAGACCTAGTAGCATCCCTTTCCCTTTCCAAATACAGGATGAGGGAAGTCAGGAGTAGGTTGAAGTTGATCCAGGTCTGAAAAACAAGATGGAAAGTCTTTCCATGTCTGAGAGGCATGGGCTTAGAGAATACCTTCTAGGAAGAAAGATCTTTGAATATAAGAATTTAGAATCTCACACAGAGATTTGCCCTTCAACGTGTACTTACTTGAGTTGCTATAGGGTGACATAGTGACTAGAGGTACAGATGTCAGTACCATGTAACCACAGGGATGCAAACCCAAAGATCAAGTTCAACATGTTTAAGATGGCACAGTATGCTCTAAAGATTGACATCCACTATATGTGTTCCTCAGTACTCGCTTTGGATGCCCAGCATGTGGTTCATGCATTACACACTAGAAACATCCATTACTTATATTCCTCCTTAGATGCTGGCCTGTCTCCATGAACAAGTTCTCTGGAACTACTGGACTGTCTATGATGGCAGAGACATGTCTATAGCCCCTACCCATCCCCAGGGCACCAGCACCAAGGAAGCACACTGGCCTGAAGCCAGATCTAGGAGGTGAGCTAAGCAGGAGCATTCCAAGAAAACAGTGACTCAAACCAGCAGTTGTACTGTGTAACTAATTGTTAAAAAGGGCCTCCCACAGAAAGAGCAACTTTAATACCCCAGGTCTCTCTCAGAGCCAGTTCTATGTAATAAAAAGTGGAATCAGGGGAGAAGGAATGAAAGAGTCCCAGCAAGCATTCACAGCAGCCATTCCCCCACCTTCTCCAGGGTCTCAATTGCTCATGGGACATGTGGGTGTGTTTGATCCCAGGGTCCATTGTTATGGAATCTCTGTCACTCTTATAATGGCTCAGAGTTCAGTCCAACATTTAGCAGATGGTAGGAACGAACGTAAGTCTGCCAGCTCATGACATAGCTTGGAAGTGTTTCCCATACTGGTTGCATGGGAGAATGTTCACATTGACATCTTTTCCAGCTAACTGGAAAATAGCATGAGACAAAAATGTAAAGAAATCACTTAAGGTGAACTGTTGAAATTAATTATGCTCCTCCCTAAATCAACAAATAGCTAAGAAGAAAATTCAAGGATGGATGAAAAAAATCATAATCAAAGGGGTAACTTCATTCTCCCAAGGGGCACAAATCAAGTTCAAAGCAAAAACAGCAAGCAAAAAAAAAAAAAAAAAAACAGAAAGATTAAAAAGAGAAAGGAAGGCCACTAGTTAGAATATTGCTAATGGCCAAGAAAGAAGGAACCAAGAAAGCCATCTAGAATAAATGAAATGACAGGGACTCCCCACCAGAACAGTCACTGGGAACCAGCAGATGCTGCTTCAAAGAACTGGATGGCTCTTTGAGCGGTCTAAGGTTAAACTGGGGTCAGCAATACAACCACAGACTAGACAAGGATTTACCCTTACTGTCGACAACCTTGAGCACCATCTGTACCTTGAGAAACTTGAACCATCTTAGAACCAAGCTACTCACATGACAGTGAATGGACACTGCCACATTTGTTCAAGTCAAGAAATCTGCTTCCCTCACAGGACACCATGGCTTGATACTTAACTAATGAAGATGAAAGGGGTGACTGAATTAGAATCAGGAGAAGCAGAAACAGCCCCATCATGACTCTGCCTCTTAGAGCGTTTCTACTCTAAGTGGAGGGACCAGAGAGAGCCTTTGAAATGGACAGGATTGGGGATTTAAAACATGGTCAGAGCAAGCCCCACCCCTCTGCCTACAAAGGAGTAGAGATGTGCAATGCTCACCATCAGCACATGAGGTGTTTCCATGCTGAGCTTGGAAAGTATGCACCCATGAAGCTTGAGGCCACATCCCTATTGTAACAGTGTCAGTTTCTGGGTCCCCATTATGAGTCCTGTCACTCAGTCCTTGGTAAAGATCAGAAAGTGACAACTGGTGGATCAACCATTAAGAAATTCAACTGGAAAAAATATTCTGCCTTCAGGAAGTGAAAGTTGGGCTTAAGCCAACTGTGACTGTCATTTGAAAAGGGAACTCATCGCCACACCCTATGACCTTGGTGATGACACTCCTTTCCAATAATTAAACAGAAAGTGCTGTGCTTGTGGCGGTCCTGGGGTTGTTGGTGTGGACACCGAGGACACTTTGTGAACTTACACACCTCTTAGTTTCTCACGTGAAGCTGCCTGGATAAAGCTTGAGAACGGGTGCCCTCACATAGCTGACTCCACTTCTGGAGCTGAAACCATACTTCTCTGCCACTTCCCCACAAGGCCTCTCCACTGGCCCCTTACCTTCACAGTATGCAGAGTTGCCCTGCACCGAGATGTATCCATTCTTGCACTCACAGGTCGCTTTTGTATTCCAGTTTTTGCACTCCGAGTTTTCTCCACACTTAGGTGCTTCTGCACAGAAGTTATGACCTACAAGACAGAAAGAATTTTATGTTGGGGAATGATAGGGGAGAAGGGCCTCCAAACAATTAAAAAAAAATGCAGTTCTGTGTATGATGTGAGGATTCACAGAAGCAGGACGAAGCTGAGTAGGAGCTATAGGGCAGGAACAAGAAACTCTGAACTGCCCTGTGTTTGAAAGAGTGTTTCCTGGTACTTTTGAGACTGCTTAAATTGCTAAGCTACTTTCTGCCTGGGGTTCAAAGCCATGCTGACTTGAGTGGTCCCATTGCTGCTTACATTGCTAGCATCTTTACAGTTATCTTAGTAGACAATGTATGATGTGTAAAAAAAGAAGGCATAATGTAAATATACGGATATAGAAGATACAGTTGATCTAATGTGAATGTTACCAGTATATATCCACTCCTGCCAGGCTGCACTACTTTATACATAGCTATGACTTTGTCATACACTAGTACTTATTTATAAACAAATACTTAGTTTTGCCCATTTTTTTTATTTTTTGAGACAGGGTTTCTCTGTGTATCTTTGGAGCCTATCCTGGCACTCGCTCTGGAGACCAGGCTGGTCTCGAACTCACAGAGATCCGCCTGCGTCTGCCTCCGAGTGCTGGGATTAAAGGCGTGTGCCACCAATGCCTGGCCCATTTTTAACCTTCCATAAGTTCAATCATACTGTACATTTCCTTTTAGATGTCTTTATTCATATTTATATACTCTAACCATACTAATAGTTATGGGTATTCATCTGTCAATGCTGTATATAGTATTTCAGGGTTATGAATTTATGTACTTTACTAAAAATCAATATTGGAGTTATTTGTATGTCTTGAAATATAAAACAGCTGCTAAAATATTAGTGAACATATCCTGGGGCACACATTTTAAAAATAATTTTAATTTGTTTTGCCCCACACCTCTCCCCAAATCCCTTCTAGCCCTTGCAGGATACTTATTGTATGTCAAGTGTCTACTAGAAATCTCTTTAGTGGGGATCCATAGGTAGTTCTGAACAATTTTAACTCAAGTCAAATTGCAAGCTGGTTGTCATGGCACATATATTGTACTCCAAGCACATGGGAAGCTGAGGCAGAAAGGATCACAAGTTCAACACCAGCCTTTACACAGCAAGACTGCTTCAATCAACCAATCAGACAATCATAGCACTATCCTCATATTTGAAAACTAATTCCATTCTGTAGAGGTCTTTGATCTCAACATGTGAAGATACGGTTCTGTTTTACAGTTTTCCTATTGTTGTTGATAACCAGTAGTCAATCTCCTTCCTGGGTGATCACCCTTCTGTCCATAAAGATTCTTAAGCTTTATCTGGCTGGCTGCTTATGAGGAGAAGGTAGCCTTTGGTTAGTTTGATTTTCTAATCTCCAATTTTACTCCGAGGTCATGAGCATGAACTTATCTTCACACTGAGGATTCTTTGGGGGCAGGGCCTGAACCTGAGTACTGAAGCACCTTTTCCTCACCCCCCCTCTCTTCTCCATTCTCTTCAGTGTTCCCTTCCAGAATTTTAATTGGGTCACATGACAGGCTATCTCCATTCTTAGATTTGCTGACATGTGATCTATATCTTTGTTTCCCTCTTTGCTGATTGCAGTGAATTCTCCATATAACTTTCAGTTCATTAATTCTCTCTTGGACTGTGTCACATTCTGCCTCAAATGGTTTTAAGTTTTGCTTATATTTTTAGTCTAGAATTCAGTGTGGTTCTTTTTAATCTGCTTGGTCAATTTGATAGCACACCATCTATTCAACTTTTAATCTTTTAAAACCATATTTACGCTGATGCTCACCTGTGCATGTGATTTTGCAGTTTGTTGTTTATGCTGAACATCATTGATAGTGGCTTATTTTCTTTCCTTTCACTGTATATGATTCTTTTCTTTTTGAGCTTATATTGCTTGAAATTGAATATGTGGGAAAAGTTCCTGGCTTGGGTTTTAGTATTTTGTTACCTCCTACCAGATGCCTGAAGGAATTATCAACACAGGATCACTTTAAATGGCATGATGTTGGGGTGAATACTGAGCCACACAGATAGGCTATCCCCTAGCTCTAAGATTTATGGACTGCCAACTTTCCTCCTGTAGACCCCACTCTAGATTCAAGAATGACAGGAAGCCTATTCTTAGGGGTTTCCTTTTCAGTATTTGAGGGAATCACCCTTTGAGATGATTCCCAGGCTGTCTCCTGTCCATTAGAAGTCATGCAGAAAACCAACAGAGATGAAAACCTGCTCTCAGGGAAAACACCAACCCCAGCATGATTCCTGATCTCAAGGGCATCACACTTCTTTAACATGGCAGCTCTCTCTCTCTAGTTATACACCTTCCTTCTACTACAAGACTGGCTAAATAAATGTAAAAAATCACATACTATATAGCATTTGGGGCTTGAATTAGGAGGCAAGGCTATATAAAAGTATAGGTCAAAGATGACCAGATATGTGAAGATACTTTGTCACCTTTAAATCTGTACATTTTCAGGATGCTAATGATTATGCTACATCACATACAACCGTCTCACAGGAAAGTGCACCTAGGGATCAAGAAACCTCATGCATAATTCAGAGTCTGCAGCTAACAAACACCGCACATTGCCTCGCCTGCCTTGGTACATACAGAAAAGATGACAGTGGAGATTTCAAAATGCTGCTAAGACCCTCAGCCAAGACAGGCTGTTACAGTGAGACCATGTCCCCTGACCCTCTCACACAGAGAACAATAACCCTTTTACATTTGCCATATGGATTATGGAAACTACAAACTCTGGTTTAAAAACTATGCAAACCCCCAGATTAGGTAAAACTACATTTTGATTCCTTTAAGTGAAAAGATTCTAGAACTGTTACTATTCAAAAACAAATTTAAATCAACAACATTCCACCAAGGAGGTAATTCTTTTTATGAAGTAATAATAATAATAATAATAATAATAATAATAATAATCCTGCACCAGTGATATGACTGTAGATGTTTTAAATAAGAGTGATTGCATTACTGACATGTTGTTGATGAATTCAATGAGCCTATTAACATAAAATACTTGAAATAGATCCTGATAGCTACTAAAGAAGTTGGTACTAGGTGCCCATTCTATTGGTTATGTTGATAGTGGTGATGATGATGCCACCATCATGGTGTTGGTTATTTTGCCAACAGTGAGAGCTAAAGTTCAAAATAACTTAATCATTACCTCATCCAGTTATGAATTCTGTGAGCTACAACACCAACCCACCAGGTAAGATGTATTCAATGGTATAATAATGGCATGGCTATTACGTGGATAACTAACTGCTTTCCATCTGGAGTAGAGAAACACTCCACCAAAAGAAAATCATACCTGACATACTAAACCTGATCATCCTTTTATCTTTATGGACTTAGTAGATACAACTAAATCAAGAACACACACACCAATAAGTAAACAAACAAGCCATTGTTCAAGTATTTATTTCACCCTTTTTAATAAGTGACTTTTGAGTCTTTGAAACAACTATGAAATTAGAAGTACAGAGTGGCGTCTTTAATTTGGAATTGGTCCAAATATCCAAAACACTTTAATTGTAAAATATGCGATTCCTTGACTTCTTCCTTCATGTCTTCTAACACATAGTTAAACATGTTACATATATTGCCTCATTAAATCTTTTCAACAACCCTAAAGATTACTGTCCTGGATTTACAAGTTAAGGAGATGTGGCAGGGAGTCTATATATCCAAGGTAAAACCATGAGTAACTTGACAGTCACAATTTGACTCTAATTGAGAAAATAATTCTCCTAACATTTAAATACCTGGGGGGAAGAAACAACCCAGCAATATCCTCTCCAGTGATGTTTATAGATTGTAATTCTTCTGGGTCTATATAATACCTGAATAACGCTAGAGAATAGGCTTAAAAACCATTTAAAAAGTTCTCCATTTAGGACCCACCTGCAGGTCTACCAATCTGTTCCCATCAGAAATTAAGTTAAATACCAAATCTTTCATGGACACATGCTGAGAGTATCACTTTTCTCCATGAGCAATGGTGAGGAAATCATAGCCCCCTCCAAGAGCATAGAAAACAATATTGACTCACTAGCATGCCTGGCTTTACTTACGTTGTATCATTATAGCAAACAGACCACTGCCCATTAATGCCCCTCTCCATTTCAGCCTCAGAGATATCTCACAGCTCATCAGCGAAAGCTGAACTTTTAATCTCATTCCCAAATTGAGTCTCACAGACTCTCCCTATCTATCTGTAGCACCTTTATCTACCCAAACAAGAGAAATGGAAGTCACATTAGCCTTTATCCCTGGAAAACTAGTTCTCTTGAGTCACATCAGTTTCATCTTTGGTGTGTATGTATGCATGCACATATGCATATATTCAAGTGTGCATGTAAGTATATGTTGCTTTGGGGAGCTGGGATCACACTCAGGGACTCTTAAGGCAAACACTCTAACGCTGAGCCATACATCAGTCCCATGTTCCATAAATATATCTTCAATTTATTTGCTTCTATTCATCTCCACAACTATAATAATGAAAACCTCTTCCCCATTCTACCATCGTCTCTCAAATGGAAACCATCTCATCTACCTTCAACCCTTTGCCTTCCTCTGATTTACTCTCCACAGTGTGACATATACCTCTCTTCCTTTCTTCCTTCCCTCCATTCAAAGTTTTGCAAGGGTGTTTTTTTTCATTTAAGAACAAAATCTTTAACATCATCTTCTCTCCATTCCTTCAACTCCTCTAGTATTTTTAAAAATTTGTAATTTGTTGTTGCTGCTACTGTTTTGTTTTTTGGGGCAGTGCCCCTTATATCCCAGGCTAACTTCAAAAACCTTATATAGCACAGAATGATCCCAAGTAGTGGGATTACAGCACCACACTCAGTCTTTGAAATGCTTGGTACTGAACTGGGAGCTTTCTGCACTCGAGGCAAGCTCTCTACCAAGGGATGTACACCCCCTCCTCTAGCATTCTCATCTTTTACTCTGATTCAAGGCTTTTCAAACCCACTCTCCCAGCTATGATAATTCAGCCTTCAAGTCAAGGTTAAATATATCCTACTCATTTGGCAATGGGGGAATCTTGGTCAAAGGGTGAAGTATTTAAGTTAAACAAAAAGAGTAAGTTATGACCCTCTACTACACAGAATGGGGTTTATGAATGGAAATAATATATGCTGGAAAATTCATAAAGAAGGTTCATCTAAAATTTCTCACTGAGCACACAAAAAGGTTGAGTAAAATGGTAAGTATGTGAGATTAATAATTGATACATTAATTAGATTTAACAATTTCATAATATATATACATAGAAAAACATCATGTTGCAAATATAAATACACATTTTATTTGTCAATTGTACATGAATAAAGTTCAAGAAAAGTTTAAAAGAAAACAATTCATCAATCCCCCCACACACACTTCACATTCTGAGAAACATTCTTATTTCTCAATGCTAAATTAAACATTATTATTCTCTCTTGACTTTGTAGCATTTATCACAATGACTAAACATGGGATTTTTTTCCTTTTATTAGTAGATGTGTATCTCCCCACTAGGAGCTCACCTTAATGAGGGAAAGGACCATGTAAATTTGCCCACCTGGCTGAGAATAATAGCCCAATAGGCACTCAGCTGACATTCATTCAGTTACTCACTAAATCTTCAGAGTCTTCTCAAGCTAGAAATAAAAGTGTTTTTAAGATAAACAAACCGAGTCTGGAGAGGTTAACTGCATTCCCTTTGAAGACTGAACTAGTAGGCCATGGAAGAAATAGAGTTATAAACACAAATATGACTCCTAGTTTCTCTCTACCACCTGTGTGACAGGCCAGTCATCATTTCCATCATCAAGGGAAATTTAAGGAACGCTGACCCTGGCCTGGAGAAACCAGCATTCCATCAGCCACTGGCATTTTCCAGTGCATGAAATACCTACACTTTCCCAAAGAAACAAACCTTGTTTCGTACTTTAAGAAACACACTATCATTTTTCACTGCCTGGAGACTTAACATCAGAAGAAAAATAACTTGCCATTCAACAGAATGGTGCTCATGGATGAGATACCAATATGAGGAAGACCCAATCCAGACATTTCAAGTGGTTAAGATGAGCAAGTGCTCTGAGAAAGGCAGACAACCTGCTGGAGTGCAGCTTGAGGTTTTACTCAGGACACACACCTGAGTTTAGTTCCCACAAAAGTGCCATTCAGTCATCTAAAACTTAGTAAATACAGAGGATTTAGCCAGTCATTATGCTTGGCAATGGAGGTAAATCAAAAACTACCATAAACACAAAGCAGCAAACACCCTTGTCATGTTCAAGGAAATTAATGAGGAAACAAATAGTGGGTGTGTCATACTTGTCTTACTGAGAGATTAAAAATCTAGACGTATTCTGTGGCCCTATATCTGCATTTCTGTAATAGTAACACTAGTGGACCAGTCTGGACTCTCCTGAGCTCTCCTCCCCCCTCCCTCCTACCCTCTCTCTCTCTCTCTCTCTCTCTCTCTCTCTCTCTCTCTCTCTCTCTCTTTCTCTCTCTGTCCCTCTCTCCATGATTATGATGAAACCATTCATTTCTCTTGCTTCACCTCCGCCACCAATGAGGGGCAACATTTGTGTGCTTTGTCCTATGACTTTTTCTACAATAAAACAGAACACACCTGACTCCAGGCATGGCTTAGATTCACTGAGGTAGCTGAACACTGACTCCATAGAGAAGTGGTTCTCGGCCTTCCTAATGCTGACACTTTTTAATACTGTGTGACCCCCAACCATAAAATCGCTTTCATTGCAACTTCATAAATGCAATTTTGTACTTTTATGAATTATAATGTAAATATCTGTGTTTTCTAATGGTCTTAGGTGACCCCTATGAAAGGGCCATTCAACCCCCAAAGGGGTAGTGACCTCCAGGTTGAGAACCATTGTTATGGAGGGAGCACAGCTTGCCCCAGGTCTCCTGCCAATAATGCACTCCTCACCAGCAATATAAGCAGTTTACCTTTGAGTTGTGTAGCTAGGCATTCTGCACACACACTCCAAATCCATATACCCCAAGTCAAATTTCAGAAAGTCTATACAACTCCATTCCCAACTACTTGCCCAATCTTGTAATTTACACAAGGAGCAATGGCATGCTGGTCCAAGTGTCTCAGAGCCAGAGTCACTGTCATCTACCAAATGCTTAAGAAAAATGCTTTAAGAGAATTGAATGTCCATAGGGACTCCACAACCAGAACACATGCACAAGAGAAACCAGAGCCCTTTAGCCTATTGTGGACAGACCATGGTGCCATCAGGACCATTAAAGGAGAGTGGGCTCCACATCCTCGGAAGTTCTGTCTTAGAAAGCAATCAGTTTCTTTTGAAATCATTGACACTTAGTGTCTTCCTGTTCACAGCAGCCCATCCCTGTGTTCCCTGTGGATCAATGGAGACCTTTGCCCACTAGGACACTTCCATGGGTGCTGGGTTCCTGTCTTCTCTAGACTGTGTTGTCCTTCGGATGCTTCTGCTCACAGCAGAGTGGCTGCACTGCAGTCCTGGCTTTGTGGTCCATGTTTGCTCACATTTGCAGGGCTTTTGATCTGACACATTCAGACAACAGTGCCTGCCCTAAAACACAGCCAGTTCCTCTGTTCCTCTCATTAAATGCCTCCTTTCCAAATCTCTTTCACCTTTAATACCCTGAAGTCATCTCTAAGATCATTTCAATTAAAAACCCACCTGAAATGATCAGGAAACATGGGAGTAAAATTCATGTGATACCAGGATTCTTTGGGAGGATTTAATTGAAGAGCATAAAATCTTAAATAGTACAAATAATCTCAGCTAATTTCAGTCCAGGCCAGATGACAAGGCAAGTGAGCATGAATTAAAATTACAGATAAACACATTTGGAACAGATGTCGGGAAGAACTTTCTTCCAACACCCAAAGTCATAAACATGAAGCGAAACCCTCCAAAGTCATTGGCGATGCTGAAGATACAATTAGAGTTGATTATGAGGGAAATAAAACTCCCGAGGAGTGTGTGAGGATGCCAGGATGGGCCAAATGATTGGTGTGTTTTCCTGGAGCAGTCTTGAGAATGCACGGTCAAGATTATTAGCTAATTTTTTTTCAGCTTTTGACTGAGAGCACCAGAAACCCATGAGCAATATTTCCTGTTGGTTCTACATTCAGTCCTTCATTGCCTTTTTCCAAGAAGGAGCATAGCTGCCACTCCCGTGTTCAGTCTGCCTCTCCACCTAGTGACTTCACACCCTAACCGACAGGCCTCTGCCATGGTCAGGGTCACTCTGGGTGCTACACAGGTCACTGAGACCAGCAGACCCAGCAATAGCAAAGAGTCCCAAGCCATGCGTGCCACATTGGATATCAGGCATGTGTCTTCCTAAACTGGTCTGTGGTACTTTTCCTAAATACATCATGGCTGCACCGACAGTCCTGTAGATTGAGCTGCCTGATCAACTGGATTCTTTATCTTCCTTAAAGACAGAGGAAACTGTTCACAGCATTTGACATAACCCAAGATTTTAAAGAAGCAAGGTACCCAAGCCCCTGCTCTAAATTTCAAGTAAGCTGATGTACTGAACACTACAGATCGCAATACATTGTTACTCTTAACTACAAAGTCTCAGATTCAAATTCTACAACCACAAACTCAATGGAAAACAAAGTTCTGTATCTTTCATATAGGATAGTCATCGGAGTGGTGATAGATACACAAGAAAATGTATATCACTAATTTTTAAAAAATGACATCATGGCCAAACTAATAAGTTATAGGTTGAAGACATTAAGTTACAACTCAGAAAAAAAAATGTTTCTTTTAAACACTATCGTATCCATGGAATATACAGAGTATATTATTCAATGTTGAAAATGGTATCATTTAAAGTCTTGAATGTAAAAACCACAGAACAGACCTCCATAATCAAAAAGTCTACCCTGTCCCTTACATTGAAGATGTCATAACACAGGATCATGTAAAGCAATGCTATTTGTTAAATTGGATACCTTTATGGACATTGCATAAACACTGACCTAGAGTGAGAAACCCTCGGCAATCTATGGGGCCTCTGGTAGTAGATCAGTATTTATCCCTAGCGTACAAATGGACTTTGGGAGCCCATTCCACATGGAGGGATAATCTCTCAGCCTGGACATATCGGGAAGGGCCTAGACCCTGCCCCAGATGACAGACTTTGGAGATCCCCTATGGAGGGCCTCACCCTCCCTGAGGAGCAGGGGAGGGATGGGGTGGGAGGAGTGGAGGGCAAGGGAGGAGAGGAGGGGGAGAGCTGGGATTGACATGTGAAGCATGCTTGTTTCTAATTGAAAATTTTAAAAGGAAAACAAAAAGACGGGCGTTGGTGGTACACGCCTTTAATCCCAGCACTCAGGAGGCAGAGGCAGGCAGATCTCTGTGAGTTCGAAGCCAGCCTGGTCTCCAGAGCGAGTGCCAGAATAGGCTCCAAAGCTACACAGAGAAACCCTGTCTCGAAAAACAAAAAAAAAAAAAAAAAAAAAAAAAAAAAAAAAAAAAAAAAGAAAGAAAGAAAGAAAGAAAGAAAACAACAACAACAAAAAGAAAATAATCAAAGAAATAAATGTGTAAGGCTTCAAAGTTAAACAAACAAAAAACAACACTGACCTGGAGATAGAGGAAAGTTCTCTCCAGTGCCTGGATAAGTTGCCTAACATATTCTTAACTAGAATAAATCTTTAAACATGTCTAATTCCCAAAGCAGGCATGAGAACAGATTTACTTCAAACTTCCAAGGAGTGACAGCTCTGGGGACAACATCCTCGACATACAGAGCTGACACCCTCGGAGACAGAGATGGTAACATCCCTGGAAGCTCCATTATGCAAGCCTATAGAGACCACACCCATTTGGGTTTCTGGGATCAGTCACTCCAAGTGGCAGAAGGCAAGTAGCTAATCACCCACAGAACCAACCCCAGAGATACCTCATTTCATCTCATCAGACCTCACATCTCTGGGTGCCAGCAGGAGATCTCAGTCCACAAACCAAACAAGGGAACCTTCGCATGTACAGAATAAAAGCTGCTTTAAAATGGGGGCTGTAGAGATGGCTCAGTGTTTGAGAGCACTGTCTGCTCTTGCAGAGGACACAGGTTCAATTCCCAACACCCATGATGGCCAACAACTGTCTTAAACTCCAGTTCCAGGAGATCTGCTATCTTCTTATGGCCTTTGAGGCCATGTATAAAAACAATGCACAGACAAGTGCTCATATGCACATAAAATAAATTTCTTATTTTAATTACTTTACATAGATATTGAACAATTTTTGCCTCAGCTTACTTTATGTTTTGAGGAGGAGCCCCTGAAATCCATATCTTGTCAGAATGGTAATAGTTCAGGCCCCTCTTCCTCTAGGACCCCACACAGAAAATAGGAACATAGGAGGAAAGATGAAAAAGAGTGGACAAGGAAGTTTGTTTTCTCAGAACTATGTGAGATTATTTTGCTACCTCTAATGAGCCCTTAAGGAATAAACTGGAACTCAGAGACATGGAGTTATACTCACAGGGAGTATGGTTCAGGACCACAAATAATGAATTCATCCGGAAATATCATTTAAGTTGTAGAACTTTATGGAGAAGCCACAGGTCCTATCCTGATGATGGCCTTCCACTTTATGGTTGCATGATGTGCAACCAGGATGAATCAAATAGGTAAGTGAGCTCCAATTCTGTGACTCTTGCCTCTTGCCATGGAGAAGGGGAGGTGAAAAGGCCCTTGATCAAAAGTAATTTTTGTCTTATTTCTAGGACTTCATTAAAGAATATGGCTAACCTCTGTGATGTCGGGCAGATTAAAACAGTTAAATAAGAGGTAACCTGAGCTAAAGCATTACACCACTGGGTTGCCTTCCTTGATTCAAAATCAAATTTCAGTCAGAAAGGATCTAGCTAAGTGGGCATTTGACAATGGGAGTGGTTGGAAATAGGTACACATTCTAAATAGTAGTTATTACTTTTTTATAGCATGAAGACATTTATTAGAGTTTAAAAGAAAAATCCCAAGATCAGGGAAGCTGTAAATCTTCACAGCTGCCCGGAAGAGGAGAAAAGAGGACAGAAGGAAATGTTGATGCCATTTCCATGTGGCCTGCATGAAGGTCAGCTTCATGGCAGCCAGGAGCCACGTGGTGAGCGGTGTGACAAAGAAGTTCAAGTAGTAGGGAAAGTATGCTTAAAGCAGGGACAAGAGGGGGAAAACAAAACAAGTTATGGTTCCCTGGGTAGTTCAGGAAAGTGGCATACTTGAGAAGACAAAGGCTCTGTCACAGGGCAGGAATTCTGGGAGTGCAAAGGACAATATCTCATGAATGGACTGATTAGCCTACCTACCTCTTCAGCATGCCTTAAAGTGAGATGCCTTCCTCAGGATGGCTCCCGGGCCAGGTGACTGACATCAGGCCTTCACCCAGGCCAGACATTGACCAGATTTCACTTAATGGACCCTTCCTGCTGAAGAGCTATGGTTTTAACTGGATTAGCTTTTAAAGATTTGGAATAAATACTAGGTTCTTATAATCCAACTAATTCTTCCTGAGTGAATCAAAGTTCATAGAAGAAGCAATGCTGAAGCTGACATTGGAAAATAGGAGAGTAAGTCTGGTAAAGAAGGAGATTCCAGAAAGAGAAAATGAAACAATTTCTGCCCCATGAATTAATTAGCAATCAAGTGTCACATATCTGAGTCTTCTTTAACATAGAAGTTGGCATATGATCCTGCTCTAATAAGTAAGAATTCACCATGAGCCATTATCTATAAATAAGGGAACTGGCACATTAAATTATGACCTGAGGATAAACAAAATACCAAGATGATGGGCTGGAGAGATGGTTTAATAGTTAAGAGCACTGGCTACTCTTGCAGAGGACCTGTGCTCACACACACACCACCACCAGCAGCAGCAGCAGCAGCAGCTCACGAACATCTGTAGCTATAGTTCCAGGCATGCACATAGTACACAGGCATACATGCCAGCCAAATACTTGTACACATAAAACAAAATAAATAAATCTAAAAAATGCATGCAAAGTAAAGACACAGAGGGTTTAATTTGCCATTCTTCCCAAGAAACCCCCTTCCTGCATCTTTTCTGAACAGAAACTGTAGTTCCTGTGGAAGATGCAGAATTCAGAACACAAAAGAAACTCTCACCTATACAAGCATTTCCAAAGAAAACTGTCTCCCCTTTCCTGCAGATATTTAACAAAGCAGAGGGTGTGCATGGAGGCAAAAAGAAAAGCCCTCAGCTCCATAGCTTGGCCCTGACTAAGGTGGGCAATATGAAGTCTGCGCCTGCCCCTTGTTCCTCTACAACTGGACCAGGTTTGGTGAAAGCTACCATAGTGATTCCAGAGGGAGCCAGGTGTGCCTATGGGACAGCTCCTGGCAGCCTTGCTGATAAAGGGTGTGAGGGCCAGGCTAGCACAAGCAGAGGCAGAGACACCTATTGTAAACTGGGTCAGAACAATGAAATTCTTCTCGAGTTTCTGTGCTCTAATCAATGTTCTGCTCTAATGAAGCCATTAATCAGAAAGGATCTGCATAAACAGAGGCCCACTTGGCACATCAACAAATAGCCAGTGATGGATTTTGCATTAAATTATAAGACCTACCTTACACCTTTATTGGTTCCCAATAAACACATCTCTCTGAAAATCCAACCCAACTCAATATTTAGGTATTTCTAAGATCTCCCAGCTGCAAATAAGCTCACAGAGGTTCTACAGCTCTTCCCTCAGAAAGGAGACACGCCCTCCAGAAGGGAGGCTCATAAGACTCCAAAGTTGACAAAGTTCACTCAACAGTATTAGGCGGCTCAGGAAAAATGACCCTGTCACCCACAATCCTATGAGTGGTCCCCACCAATGCTTCTGTAACCCACTCCGATAAACTCATTGGTTCACCAAGACTTGGGTGGAATTATTTCTTCAGTCTGTCTCCAGTGCCCTATCTGGAATAGACAAGTGTTTGTTCTCATCTCCCCAGGAAAAAAGTCATGAGGAGCAGAGGCAGATAAGCTGGGGCACTGTTATCTGTCCCTGACTCTGCAGCCATGCTTTGAGAGTGATGAGACCAACCACTGAGAGTAATCACAACTTGTGATGAAAACACATCATGATAATGCACGTTTTCCATGTATATCAGAAGGTGCTGGGCGTGGAGTCATCTAATCAGGACCTGCTACCAGGCATTCCTGTAAATAGTTTTCAGAAGCCACTGTGCCCATTCATACACCTACACGCCAGCTTCCTTTTGTCCCGCAGGAGCAGAGTTAGGAGAAGTAATAGAAAACTGGTCTGCAAAAGCTAAAATATTCCCTCTGTAACTCTTTATAGTAAGGAAGAAAAATGTTGCTAATGCTTTCTAGAAAAAAAGGAGGAAGAGGAGGGAGGAAAAGGATTAAATATGAAGTGACCTGAGCTAAACTGCTAGACTCTGGGCCCTCCTTAACTCAGACAGCACAAAACTTCAGTTAGGGAGGCTCTAGGCCAGTGGGTATCAGAGAATGGAAGGTGCCTGGGATAGACGTAGTTATGAAATAGTTGTTACAATTGATTTTAACTTGATTGGCGAGTTAGGATTTCGAATAAATTCTAGGTTCACCTAACCCACCTAATTCTCCCTGTTTGAGAACATCAGGAAAGAATTAGACTGTGAGCTAACAATTGAAGACATAGAATAAATTTGGTAAAGAAAGAGGGTCCCAAAAGAGAAAAGGAAACAATTCCTGCCTAAGAATTAATTATCAAGCACTCTTATTTGAAGATTTGAGTCATTCTGAGTGAGAACTGGCCCACGAATGAGGCAGGGGGAACACTGCTCAGCCCCCCTCAGTAAGAAAATGTGATAATGATGGTTATGGTTCAGGCACTATCATTTGCTTTAATATAGAAACTACTGCTTATTGGATGTCTGTCACATGCTGGGCCTTCTGCTCCTGCTCACGCATTATCCCATTTAATCTTCACAGCAGTCTCGTGAGGTGGATACTATTATTATCCTCATTTTACAATTGAGGAGACGATCTTAGAGAAAGGTAGATAGGCTCTGCAAGTCTCTGAAATCAGGAAGGACTGAGGAAGGCAAGCTGTCATCTCACCACTGTCCATCAAACCTCTGCACCAGGCACCAGCCCCGCCCAGAAGCCTCCACCAAGCTCACTCACCTCGACAGACCTTACAGCACTGGTTCTCGGGGAGAATGTGATCCTCTGCGGAGCAGTTCAGAGGAGGGCAAGCTTCTGTGATCTTTACCAAGACTCCGCCCTAGAAGCCAAATACCAGAAAGAATTAGTTCACGTGTACAGCCAATCACAGCAGCTTCTACTGCTCCCTGTGAGTAGACTGTAAAGGTAACCAGACAGATACTAAGAGCCTTACTTCCTGGGAATTCCACCAAGAGAGAGGGACAATCCTGAAAGTCAAACTGATGAGTCCAGGGAGAGAAAGAAGGCTAACTTTCTATATCAAAAAAGCCTGGGTTTCAACAATTTTCATTTATGTTTTAGTCTCTTTTTTAATTCAAAGGGACGCCCATGAGATGGGCTGATGATTTCCAACGGCTGATAGCTAAGTGTTGTGGCCCCCTGTGTCAGGTCCTGAGTTCTATGCTGTAAATTGCAATAGTTCACTTTGTGCCACCCATGTTGTGTACAACAGGCTTCTGTGAAGCAGTTCCCACTTTCCATGGGCCATAGCCTTGTCACCAGACACCAACAGGGTATCTTCCTAGTTCTTAGTGAACTTACAATTCAGGTGGAATGAGATACATAATTCCTAAACTAGGAGCGTTAATACAGTACAGAAATTCCTTTTTAAATGTGCTCCGATAAATATAATAAAATTACTCTCTGTAACATGCTACAGAGTGTAATTAGCTCTGGCCGAACAGGGAGAAATTATGAAATGGCCACGTTGGAGGGAACTTGAGTAACTGAGTAAGAAAGATTTAACAACCCTAAAGGGTTGTGGGGGAGAGGAGGGAGAAGGAGAAGGGATTGACATGTGAAGCAAGCTTGTTCCTAATTTGAACTAATAAAAAAATACTAGAAAAAGAAAAAAAAAAGAAAGAAAGATTTTACAGGCCAAGACTATAGACAAGGTACATGGCCATGAAAGAACATCAGGCAGATGAAAAACAGATTTCCTGTTAAATATTCAGCCACTGTACACTCATGGCCTCACTGCCTAAGGTCCTTTATGTTGGTGTGAATAGTGTCTGAGTTTAGTTTTATGCTGAAGTTTTAAAAGTTTTAAAAGAAGCCAACTAATTAATTTCTTTGAAAAGGTTGAAGACACTCTTACTTTATTTAAAGCATTTAGTTTTTTCTCTCCTTCTTTGCAGGATATTTAAGATGGCAAGAGGAGCCTTACTTTAGGCCAAAGGCAGTCCCAAACACAGGTGGGTCAGGGGGCAGGACAGAGCTGCACAGCCAGGAGAGACAGATGCCATGTTTTATGTTTCCAAGAGACTAGCCATTCCTCCTCTGGCCACCTCACCCCTTCCCAGTTCTCTGATTTGACAGAATGGACACCCATTCAGATGTATACAGATACAACATCGATGCCAAATATAAATAGGAAACACAAGACTCTTGCTTGAGTGCTATCCTGTTGGTATTACAAAGTGAGCCACAGACATCAGCTACTCCTCTCAGGGTAAGTTATCCTCAGCATGACTTCCTCATCTTTCTGGAAGTTTCCTACCCAGCCAGCCTTGTTCCTAGCATTCTCTCTCATATGTTTTTTCTCTGGCACTCTTTCCAAACTCTTACTTTTCTCCTCCTGGTTCCACAAGGGACTGGCCATAAGATTCAACAACAGATCCTGTTATGTTCAGTCCTCTTCTACCACCAGAGTCTATTCTCATTCCTCAGATCAGATGACAGTGGTCAGCATCTATCCTCAACAGCAAGCAATAGGTCTAAAATAGCAGTTCACATCTGAGTCAAACCAATTATTACAAGGCAACTAAGGCTGAACATCTTACTCTGGGGACCTGCACTGTCTGTAAATGGAAATGAATAACTCATTATCAACTCCAAGCCTATCATCTCACCGTAATATTCTGGTTCTATGGCATTGCTTCCAACATAGGTAAGAACTTCTAAATAGTTTTTAACCAAACTATGCTCCCATATCCAAGTTCTGAATGCTTTTCTACCATCCTAACATTGGCTCACCTCTGCCAGAAGGAGCATTGCATCCATTCAGAAAGCTGGAAGCCACCTTCAAGTTTTATAACCTCATGCCAAAGGCCCAAAGTCCATGGCTTAACAGTATGTGACATCTCTACTTATAAAATGCACAGTCTCTGAATTATAATTTATGTTCCAGTGTCCAGTAGGTTAAGCCTATATGTGACCTTTCATCTGAATTCTCCCTTGCTCAGGTTCTTCCCATCTACCATCTGAGGCATCCAACAGTCTAACCAGTCCTGCTGGGAGCACTCCCTGGACAGGTCACTCTGCCGAAAGCCTTAGTGCATAGTCAGCTTCTAGGATTACTCAAATTAAGACAATTCATGAGTTTCACTATACCATGAAAGCTGTTATCAAAATGCTAACTGCTAAAGAACTCATCTCTGTGTCATCAGATTCTGGGTGATTACTTCCTTGTATTGTTTCCTTTAAATCCAAAATTTTGCAGCATATTTAACAAATATGTGTGTATGTATATCTATATATCTCTCCATATATGTTAAAAATACTTTAAACACCACAGAAGACTTCTTTAAAGTAATCATGATGTTTTCATTCTATAAAAGGAGCTTGCTCTAACTACTGATCACATCAGTCAACAATTCTTTAAAAAATGTTTCATTATATTTATTTAGTTGGGGGCATGCATGTGCCACAGCATACATGTGGAGGTAAGAGAACAAGGTACAGAGTCAGTTTTCTCCTGCCATGTATATTGTGGGAACTGAACTCAGGTTATCAAGCTTGGCAGGTAATCTACCTGCTGAGCCCAAAGTTGAGGATTCTAATCAACATTTAATGTAGTTGATAAGTAAGACCCAATTCCAAAGTCTAAATTGAGACAAACCTATTTGCATATTTTTAAAATAATGTGAACTGTCATTATTGCTGTATAAGTACGCCTAAATCCATTTAACCCCGGGAAGTAGTGTTTTGCAACTCTATTTTGAAAAACATCAGCAGTAAAGCGTTAATCTGTCATTCCTACTTTTGAATCATCCTGATTGTGACATGTTGTGACCGCTACACCAAGCTCTGTGTTCATATAAAAAAACAATTATTCCACTTTTTCTACTTTAGAGTAACTAGCCTATGTCAGTGGTCAAATATAAACATTCCAAGCTCTATACAAAACTCCAGGCTCTGACCTGAGTTCTAACAACATGCAAACATTGGTAAGTTGAAAAATGCCAGAAAAAAAAAAACCCTGAATATTGGAAAAACGGAAACAAGACTGTTGCAAGTTATTCAACTTAATATGATGCAAGCTTGCTGTGAGATCATGTCTCCTAGCAATGTCAGAAGCTACATCCATGAGGTCTCACCAACATGACTGCCTAAACAGGAGACTGACAAGGAAAACATTCATAGACATCCCAACGTGGATGGGGAAATCCCATAAGGCCTCAACTCTGCATGAAGACTAACACAACTAAGGAGTGCCAAGAGCAGCAGAAATAGTCTCTCCCAGGAAAGAGTATTTCAATCGTTTATCCAATACTAAACAGTTAGCCCTGAAAACAAACATACAAGTAACATTATATAGACTGAGCAGGATATATTTAGGAATATATATGTATATACATATATACAGGCAATAACAATTAATAAAGGAGAGAATATGGATTTAAAAGAGAGCAACGAGGGGGAAATGGGAGGAGCCAAATCAAGGAAAGAAAAGGAAGAAATCTTTATATTACAATCTTCAATGTTTTACAAAAACAAAGTAAGAAACAAACAGTCTAAAAAAACTAATATGTTCGACTAAAGAGATAGCTCAGTGGTTATGAGCTGGTGATGCTAGTTTGGTTGCCAGAATCCACATCAGTTGGCTCACAACTTTTTCTAACTCCAGCTCCAGGAGGGCATACAACTCTGTCCTCTGAGTGACCTGTTCTAATATGCACAAACACACAGAGAGATACATAGATAAAGGGAAAAATCCTTTTCCAAGATAATGCATTAACTTCTGGAAACACCTTGTGAAAGAATTTGGGGCTACAGTTGCCTCTTATCCAATCCCATAAAAAAGAAATGGGTGGAGATCTAGGTAGTCTTTCATCAGTGGGAGAGCCTCATCTGAACTGAAGAACAGTCATTATCTGAGCCAGCATCTCCTCTATACTCTCAAGACAGTTCTTATGGAGTATCATTTTAGGTTTCTTGTGGAGAAATTAATATATTGCATACAACAGAAGCTATACACTGTGGGGGTTTAAACACTGAGAAAGGCTGCATAGGGCAGACCCATCCCATCAAAACCCATCATCTTCTTTCCCTACTGACAACACTCATTAAAAGTGCTTCCAAATTTTTCTATGGCCTTTTATGGAAGCTTCTTTTGTTGAAAAATCAGTGTGCCCTAGCTTGTCTATGTAATCTCAGTTACACTGAAAGGTAGTTATTCGTCTGCACTAGTTAACACTGATTATCAACTTGACAAGATCAAGCCCTCAGGAATGCCTGGAGAGGATTATCTAGATTAGATCAACTGTGGGAAGACCCAACCTAACTATGGTGGCACCATTCTCTGAATGACTCAATTAGGAGAAAGTGACCCAAACCAGCATTCACCACTCTCTGTCTCCAGCCTCAACTGTCAAGACTTCCCCACCGTGATAAGCTGAGAGGGAACATTAAAGATCGAGCAGAAAAAATATAACAGCTGGAGGATGGGGAGGTGTCCCACAAGAAGACATGGCCATTGTAGTCCTCAACTACTCAGAGCAGCTGTGGCTACCGGAATAAGACCTGCACAAGACTAGACTCATGAATATTTCCTCAGGGATGTAGAAGGGAGCCATGAGGCTCCACCTATCTCAGAAGGACCACTGACACCTAACAGTTGCTGGGAAAGGAATGTCATTTTCTTCAGTTGTGTAGCCAACTCTCACCCCATAAATAACTCCTCACCCATGCTCATGCAAGCAATCATAATTAAACTCAGTGGCTCCTACACAAACCTGAAAAAAATTAAAGTAGGAGGGGGAATTGGAAGAAGAGCAATCATAAGGGGGGTGAGACAGGCTTACAGGAAGTGAAAATGGCTAAAACTCATGGTACACATGTGTGAAATTCAAAGAATAAAAAATGAGATATTTTTTAAAATAGATGAGTGAAGAAAAACCCTTCTCCCTTAGAATGCTTCTGTCAGAGTATTTTACCATAACAAGAGAAGGAATGAACCATTACCTCTCTAAAATTAAAAACCAAGAATTATTACAAAGAAATCTAAGCCTGAGGAGTGACCAGGGAAAAACTAAAAAAAAAAAAAAAAATTACACAGCCAGACCACAAAGTTCTTGCTCCAAACTCACTTTCCCTCTACCTGAATGCAAACAAGTCACACAGAAACAGTGGCTAGATCCTCTCTATCCTTGACTCCAGCCCACCAGTTCTGCTCCTCAGGGACCCACTTAGGCCAACATCCCCACCAAGGAACACCACATGTCTGTCTTTTGTCTGCTCTGTGGAAGTAACAGAGACCACAGAAAACTTACTCGACATTCCCGGCAGCTCTTGTTTAAAATCCGCTGGCCCTCGGCAAGAACTTTTCCTCCATAGATACATTTTGCTGCAAGAAAACAGAAACAAACAGTTAACAACTAGTCATGCTATACTATAAAATGATCCCACTCGTACACAGATTCCCTGAGTCTAAGTGATATAAACTTCTTTGTCTAATGTAAATCATGGGGAGAGGAATATGAATGGCCCCCAAAGCCATCAGCTAGACTTCAGCTTTTTTGAGCTTACCTTGCCTTCACAGCAAAGCCACATAACTGGTGGCAAAAGAAACCAAAGGGTAAATTGATATGATAAGGTATTAAAATAAAAGATGTTAGTTGACATGACCATGCAATTAGCAATAAGTTTTGTGTTTGGATTTTCACTCTCTTTAGTGTGTGTGTGTGTGTGTGTGTGTGTGTGTGTGTGTGTGTGTGTGTGTGTGTGTGTCTGTGTGTGTGTGTCTGTGTCTGTGTCTGTGTCTGTGTCTGAGCATGCGAGTTCACATAAAGTATATGCATATGGTGGCCTCCTCTATCCCTCTCCATCTTATGTTTTGAGGCTGGGTCAGTCACTGATTCGTCTAAATGGGCTGGCCAGCGACCTCTAGGGACCTGCCCGACACTGCCTTCCCATGGTATTACATGGCCATGCCCAGCTTTTCTAGTGAGTCCTGGAATCTGAACTCATGTCCTCATACTCCAATTGCAAGCACTTCATGTGCTGAGCCGTCTCCCAAGCCCAGTTAGCAGTAGTTTGGATGCAGACAGCCCTGCTATAAGATGAGCCTCTGGGCAAAAGGCGTATGTTCTGTTCATCAAAACTTTACCACAGGGAGGATTCCATATGAGCTTTTTTATGATCATGAGAGGTGAGTGTCCTAAGCCTACATCTACTTAACCATATTCAGGCAACTACGAGATACAAGCCAACCCAACCAATTGCTACATCAGCACATGGGAGGGGAGTCCTTGAGAAAGGTGAGCTTTGTGGGCTAACAGGCAGGGCAGAGAGCAGTGGTCAGCCCTGCAGAAAATTTCAAAGAGAAACAGACCTCAGTTTAGATTCTGGTGAGACCCAGTCCTTCACTTAACTTGCTGACTCACTTTAAGTATGTGAAGAATATGTCAATTTGCTATGACCCTCTCTGATTCTACTAGATTTTCTAGCCACTTCAAGAGGAACAGAAAGCAAAGGTCTGAATGAACTCTTTGCTGGCCTGATAAGAGCCCTTCTAGCCCCAGCTCTCTAGAGAAACAGAAATAAATACACACTTGGCCTTAGTTCATAAAACCGCTTCACCTCTCAGGCCTTCCATTTCTGTATGTATTAAAGCTGGGCTGATTAAATTTGGTAGTTCCCTGGACCCACAGTCTTCTCATTCTCATGGAACATCCATATCTGTCCAACTCTGTCCTCCTAGACACAGAAAGGGAGAGGCCAGAATCAAACACTGGTGTACTTAACACAATGTCTCTGTGGGATGGATGCTGGGACATGGTGCCCAGAGCCCTCGGTGACAACTAACATATTTCTACAGCTGTTGGAACAGTGTCACCCAACAGGCCTCAGCAAACCATTGATCTAGGATCCATGCTGGGCTGTGGAGAGCCACTTTGTCCAGAACCAAGCTCCTTACTAGACCAGCCCGTAACCAATAGAGCACTGATAAAATGACACAAAGACATGCCTTGCTTGCCTGATTCAGAACAATTGTAAGCCCATTCCGACTGGGGATCCCAGTGGGAAGAACTGAGGTTTTGGCTTTAAGTATATTGTCACCATTGCTCTGCTTCCCTTGGCATGCATCTTAGCCCTGCACTGATCCTGTATGCCTCTCCTAATAAAGCATGTGGAAACCTCCACTGTAGACTGCTTCCTGTCAGCACTGACCTACGGCAACCCACACCACCCAGCTTCCCCTTAGAGTTCTCTTCTCAGTGTCTGGCACCACCATCTACACCAACTCCTCCTACACCTGCTTCTTCCCCAGTGTGAGTAACCAAATCTTAGCAATGCTTCCTGATGAGGAAGCTATTCTTCTCCATCCCCCACCCTGACAATGTCTTTAACCATCAGCATCCCTGTTCTTCAGCAATAACAAAACCTCCTTGTTCTAACCCCAGCCTTTTCCAGTCCTTCTGCAAACAACACAAACGCATCTTAAGATCCGAATTTGAGAATTGGAGACCCTACTTAAAAACATTAGGAGTCCCTGACACCTTCAGGGGGAAAAAGTTCAAAATCTTTTGTTAGGTGGATAGTCCATTCTGGCAGCTTATCCTTATCTCTCAAAACTTCAAAAACTCACCACTCCCTGTGCTTTTCCTCACCCACTCAAACAGTCGCATGCCATCTATGGCACTGCTATGCTTTCTCTCTCACTACCAAGCATTGCATATATTCTTGTCTTCTATAGAAATACTCAGCTCTCCATTAGTCACTGACACATTCTGTCTTAGTTAGGGTTACTATTGCTGTGATGAAACACCATGACCAAAAGCAAATTGGGGAGGAAAGGGTTTATTTAGCGTGTACTTCTATATCACTCATCATCAAAGGAGTCCAGGCAGGAACTTGGAGGCAGGAGCTGAAGCAGAAACTACAGAAGGGTGCTGCTTATTGGCTTGCTCATCAAGGCTTGCTCAGCCTGCTTTCTTATAGAACTCAGGACCACCAGCCCAGGGACGGCACCACTCACAATGAGGTGAGCCCTCCCATACCTGTTACTAATCAAGAAAATGATCCTACAGTCATGTCTACACCCCAGTCTTATGAAGGCATTTTCTCAGTCTAGTTCCCCTCCTCTTGCTTGTGTCAAGTTGACATAAAACCAGCCAGCATGCCATCCCAACAGTACACCCATCCCTGTCCATCTTATTAACATAGACCTGTCTGTTCCCACCCTTCTAACATATACAGACATACATTTCTACCCTCCCAACATATATATCAATTTTCACCCTTTCAAGTTATTTACCCATCCATTTGCATCTTTCAACATATGTATCCATACATTTCCTCTCTCCCAACATATATACTTATCCATTTCCACATTTCCACCCTCTCAATCATATATGCCTCAAGCTGTCTCCACCCTCCCCCCATGTAGCCATCCATTTCCACTCTCTCATATATATATATATATATATATATATATATATATAATGTTATCTTGACTTCTCTTAAGCAGCTTGTGTGTGTATATCTTGTTTGTGTTTTGTTTGTGATATAAGTACTTATTAGGGTGCATGGGTGCAATGGGTGCAGGGTGGGGCTCACTTTTGTGCATGGGAAGGCCCAAGGGTAATATTAAGTGTCTTTGTGGCTTTCCACCTTTGTTTTTTGAAACTGTCTTTCATAGACCATAAATATCAATTTAGATAGGCTGGCTAGTCAGTGAGTTTCAGCAATCTGCTTTTCTCTATGAACAAACTTGGCTGGGTTCACAGGTTCATGCCGCCATGTCCACATGTTTTACATGGGTTCTGGGGATCCGAACTCAGTTGCTCATGCTTGCAAATCATGGGAGTTCACAGACTAAGCCACCTCCCCAGCCCCAAGAAATTGTTCTTGAGCCTGGATCCTGATTAACTTTCCTATTTTGTGTTTTTATTGTTCTTTGGACCAAACCCTAAGAGTGCATATTACATTGTATCTTAACCACACACTTAATTTTACATCTTTCCCCTTCCACCTCCATGAGAATCAGGGCTGTGTATGCATAATTGTGAATCCTGCCTCAAGCTCAGTGCCTCTCTGGGCTTATTGTTGACTAAAAATAATAAATACTGTTTAAAACTAATGAGCTCTACTGAGTAGCAAAACCTGATTGACAAATGTCCTGATTGCCTGCTAGGAGTTATTTCTGCTACTCCATATAGTTTCAAACATCCAAAGGTTTCAGAACAAACACAGCCACAATAACAACAACTAAAGACAGAAACAATACAATTCCCTAGGTGATTCCTTCCTTCTCCCATCATTAAAAACAAAGAAAAAACAACAACAAAAAACACCTATCCCTGACCGTCCTTTATGCCTCAGTGTTCTAGATATATCCATGACTCACTGCCCCTAAAGACATTCTGGGAACCCCCAATTGACTTACACAGGAAGAGCCCATCTCCAAGGCCCTGGAATTCCTATGTGATAAATTCCCATAGTCCCAAACACAGCAGCTGCCAACTTGGCAAGGTGGTTCAATCCAGAGTGACAGTTCTGCTAAACACCCTCCCATCAATGCTGCCATCTGTTTCTTGGCATGGGCTGGGAAATACAGAAATTCTCCTTTTCTTTTTCTTTGGCCCCTTGCCACTCCACAATGGTATTAACACGCTTGCTACCCTGTCTTGAAACATCCTGCTGGCTCCTTTCTTCTCTGGCAGGCTCATCCAGAACTCCTACCTGGAGATTAAAATGCCTTGCTTTTTACACCACACTCAGGGACACATCCTGCATCCACCATCATCTGGTGAATTTTATGCCCTCACATCATAGGAGGCTTGGGGGTGGGGGATGATGTGTCTGTATGTCTTCATCACTTACAGATGTGGCAAGGTGCAGAAAGTGCACACGACCTGGGTGACAGTTGTCCAAGAAATAACCTCAGACAACTTTCAGGTCTGGAAAGTTGCTCTCGTGTTCTTCCCTGCTCCTCTGATAGTACCCCTTCCTTCCCTGGCATTACCCTCCTTATGTCTAACATCAGTCCTCATTATCCAACCTCTTGATCTGTAGCCAAAAGACTTATTTTTGATGTCTGAGGAAATTGAAGCATAAGGTGAGTCAGGCCCTGCTGCCTTTGGCTGGGCACTGGAGAATTCATTCCTATGGCTTTCAGTGTGAGCAGAAATGTAAATGGATACCTGGAGCCCTTCAAGTCACACCAGGGACACGCAATGTAGAATATTTTACAGTGTCCAACCATGAAATTGAAACCTGCCCCAGAACACACATCCTCGAGATGTTTGAAACAAGCATTCAGGGATTTAAAGACAGTTTAGTGGTGTTGTTTTTGCACCCACAGACATCCAGCCCTTCAGATTTGACCTTGATTTCTTGAGTGCCAAGTGCTGGACACTTTTGCCATGTGGGTGCACACTGAATAAACAAGTGACAGGTACTGCTTTTGATGTCCCTGTCAGATATGCATATGAGGTCCCTCTGTCCACATTCCAATATGGGTTCACTCACTCGTGTCAGCCATCCCTGGGCACTTGGTGACTTTGAATGCCAGAGGCAGCCCTCAGCTTTTCACTTTAAAAGTGGCAGATCAGAAGAGCTAAACACACAAGGATTCTCCCTTCTTCAGTAAATTAATTCACGGAGCTTCCAAACAGTCCTCTCTTGGAGCAAGACACCCACATCAGACTGGGTGTCACTAAAACATCACCAGTTCACAGATGCCAAACAGAAGGTGTCACACACAGCAAACTGTTCCTTCCCTCTTCCCCGTCTCTGTGCTTCACATTGCTTGTCTCCTGTGGGCTCTTGTTCAAAACTTGGCACCTGCTCTCTCGCACAAAGTAATGCTAATGTGCCAGGTCCTTCAGCTGTCACTCCCAGCCATTCCTTCCCTTCCTCTCCCCAGGCAGTCTCTGCCTGCTTGCCCATTCATCTCTACTGGAATATATCCAAGTCCCATGCTTGGCCACCACCTCCAGCTCTGTTAAGACAGTGCCCTTTCTTAAATCACTTCTCTGAGTGTGTCAGGGACCTGCTTGAAAGTTTCATTTTTAAAAAGTTGTAAGTGTTCACCTGTGTAAGGTCATGTGACTTTGAATGTCAGAAGCAGCACTTGGCTTTATACTTTAAAAGTGGCAGATCAGAAGAGCTAACCCCTTAGGCTTTCTTCCTTCCTCAGTAAATTAATTCACTAAGCTTCCAAACACCCACTCTCTGAGAAAGACACCCACATCAAACATCAAACATGGGTGCACCACATGCACAATGGTGTCCAAAGAGGCAAGAGGGCACCAATCCCCTGGAATTGAAGTTACAGGCAATTGTGAGCTGCCATAAGGATGCTGGAAACCAAACCCAAGTCCTCTCCAAGAACAGACAGTGCTCCTAACCACAGAGCCATCCACACAGTCCCCTCTGCCCACCAACACACACACACAAAACCCTTCATTTATAAATGTAAAATACCAGCGCTGTATCTAATGCCAGGATTTCACATGAGCATTCCCCTCTGATAAGTATGTTCTTTCTTGCAGGGGCACCGAAAAGACTGCTGCTCACACCTGAACACTCCACGAAGTTGTTCGCTGTGAAGTTTTTCTTAAACATGCATGTGTGCCAACTGCACTAAAACTGTCCACTTCAATCTTAGACACTGCAACTTGGCCCTGGCTCAGTGGGAGCCTCTTTGATGGAGAAAATGTTCTTTCACAATTATTCCAAACACCCAAACCCCAAACTACCTAACAGAGATTTCTATTTTAAAACTAGTAAGAAATAAAAAGCCTTCCTGGCCAGATGTTCTCAACCTTTCAACTTTAGAGGTATATTAAATATTAATTTATCTTATTTGTATTTCCACTTACTTACTCTCTGAGCACATCAAAGTATCATCAGAGTCACTGAGAAAATGATTTTTTTCTAACTCTACATAGTTTTGTTTTCTAACTCTACATAGAGTTTCTGAACTCTACATAAATAGAAAACCCTGCCATTATCTTTAGGTTCTACTACCCCATGTTGGGGAACGTGGCAACTTTCTGGGGTTGTCTCATAGTGTGATAACTCTTAAATGAACTAGAATACTGGAAAATGGCTATCTGCCTTATATATAATAGGAAGAGTTAATTATATGTAACCAAGACTTCGAGGGCCAGCAACTGATTCACATACTGCTAAAGCTAAAATCTCATTTCCTGGACACACATGGCAGAAGGAGAGAACTGACAGCCACAGGTTATCCTCTGACTTCCTCAGATACCTGCACATACAAACGTATACACCCTAAATAAATAAATGCAAAATTGCCTCAAAGATATACTCGGGAGATTCAAAATAATCACAAATATGTGTCTGAATGAAGCACAGTATCATAGAGTCTCTTACAATGGAGAAAAGAGGGAATAAACCTAGACTTTTTTTCTTTTTTAATTATTTTTTATTTTAGAGGCACTCATATTTACATATACATCTCCCATTCCCTTGTCCTCCTACCCTCCCATGTTCCCCCCCAACCCCCCCAACCCACCCTCCACCTCCTCCCCAGGGAGGAGGCTCTCCACAGGGGACCGTCAAAGTCTGCCATATCATTGGGAGGAGGGCCTATGCCCTCCTTGCTGTATCTGGGCTGCAATAGTATCCCTCCATAGGGAATGGGCTCCCAAAGTCCATTTGTGCTCTAAGGATAAACACCGGCTTTACTGTTAGAGGGCTGTTTTGGCCTCCTAGCTGGTGGCCGTATTCAGAGGGCTTGGTTCAGTCCAATGCTGGTTCCCCAGCTTTCCAACTAGAGTCTCCATGCTCTCACTAGGTCACAACATAGACTTCTGATGATTGAGAAATACTTATACAACAGTTAAACAGTGGGACACTGAAATCCAGTAAAATAAGACCCATAGTCTTTAAAAATATGCAGACACATTTAAGCGATAATGGTTAAGTCAGACAAGTAGAACATGTCAATCCCATTTGTTTGCCTGCCTGCTTTTTTGGTTGGGGGATGTTTTGTTGCTGTCATTTTTGAGGCAAGTCTCACGTAGCCCAAGCAGGTCTCAAACTCACTTCATAGATGGGGCTGGCTTTGAATGCCTAACCCCTCTGCCTCTGTGACCCCAGTTTTGGGGCTGCAGGTGTGTACCTCCCAGCTCAGCTGCCACATTTCTATGCAGAAGTATTCTCTGCAGATCACGTGCTTTGATGAAAAATCTACAGGGTTTGTAGTCAGCAAAGCTAGTTTAGGATATCACTAGCCTTGTGGCCTTGGTAAAATATAAGTTACCTTACCATAAGAAGTCAATGAATTGAGCAGCCATGTCCAGCACAGTATAACACACAGAAGGCACATGTGGGGGTGGGGGGGGTCTCTCACTCTTAGTTCACCTTTTATTTTAAGTACTCTCCTCTGCATTGGTGGTGAAGAGCAATTTTTAAAGATCTCTTTTCCATGTGTACAATGAGTGCATATCCATACATATATATGGATATATGTGTATATATATATATATATATATATATATATATGGTACACACACATATATATATATGTGTGTATATATGTGCACCATATATATGCATAGATGTGTATATATGCACATGTATATTACATATGTGTACCAGTGATGCAGTCCCAACTATTGAGCTGTTAAGTATTTCTCAGTCATCAAAAGTCTAGGTCGTTTCTTATGGTGTGTGTGTGTGTGTGTGTGTGTGTGTGTGTGTGTGTGTGTGTACCATATTAGTACCAAGGTCTATAGAGAGCAGAAGAAGGTGCCAGGTCCCTTGGAACTGGAGCTACAAATGGTTGTAAGATGCCACGTGGGTGCTGGAAATTAAATCTGGGTCCTCTGCAAGAGCACCAAGTGCTTAACCACTTAATTACTGAGCTATCTCTCTAGCCTGAAGAATTATTTTTAATCATTATTACTTGGATTAGCCAACACTGAAGAAAAATACTTCAGTGTTTGAAATTAATTTCACACTGAAATTTCTAATAAAGTTACCCTAATAGTGAAATATATGTCCGAAGCCTCAGAAAAACTGAATATAGAATTTGGGCCTTAACTTGATCATTCAAAATGAAGATCGAACCACATTCACTTGGGGGTTTGTAAATTCAGATTGTACTTTCAGTCTTCAAGTTTGGCCTGGTGTTTGAGCCTGAAGAAGCACCTTGGTCACTTCAGATGTAAAGAATGGAGGACAGTAACTAAGAGGGATGGGTTGGTGTTTCTGAAGAGGAGGCGCAGGTACACAATGTCTGCTTCAATGGAAGGAGTTGAAATGCATGGCCCTTTAATCCAGTGTCAGATCAACTGGCACTGTTTCAATTCCTAAATATTAGCTGGGTTCTGAAAATAGAAGAAAATGAATAACTCTAAAAGCTCAGAGACCTACCCTGAGCCTAGGCAAATACTTACGTCTACAAACTTTACAGCACTGGCCGGAAATGTGCACAGGAAGCGAGTCTGGGGAACAATTGAGAGGTGGACAGGACATCTTTCGGCACTCCACAGCACCACTCTGAGAAGGGAAAGACAGACAAAGAAGTCTCTGAGGTATCCTCTGAACAAGTCTGTTTCAGAGGAGCTTCCCCTCTCATCTCCAGAGCCTCAGCAAGCCAGGGTAGTGTGGGGAATCCCCATTCCCCTCCACAACCACAAATAAAGTATTCTCTCCCATCCAAATGAACCTGGGTCACCTCAATTACTTTTCTGATAAACATTGCTGGCTTTATCCACCTGCCCATGTGGACTAAGTAGATTAGGCTGAAAACAAAAAGTCTATTTCTATGAGACACAAATAACACCTTTAGTAGACCCTGTCAATCACTTTTAAGGCTCTAACAATCCATTTTGAATTTTCCTGGACAAACAATAGCATTCTTCAGATATTTATCGAGTAATTTTCAACTGGACAGGGTTTACATACTAATTTAGGAGTGGGCTCTTTTCTGAAACTGAAGGTGTCTGCAGATGGTGACTACTCTGTAAAGCATGGAGGGGGGCATGTCTGCAGTTCTTGGGAACAGATGCAGACCTCTTACAAAAATATAAAACAAACATTGAGAGACGACTAAACTATTAAAAGTGTATGTTGTGGGCTGGAGAGGTGGCTCAGCACTCTAGAGTGCACACTGCCCTTTCAGAGGATCTGAGTTCAGTTCCCAGGTTGGGCCACTCCCAAACATCTGTAACTCCAGCTCAAGGGAAACCCAAAATTTCTGGTTCCGGTGGATACCTACACTCATATGCACACACTCACACCGAGACACGGGTGAGTACTCAAGATTAAAAATAGTAAAATTAAATCTTAAAATGTGTGCTCTAGGAGAAGAGAACCAAGTTTCATTAGGTCTGGAAATCAAAGGAACCTCTGTCTCCCTCCACACTCAACTCTCAAACTCCAAAAAGTAAGAGGCTTAAGCATAAAATTAAATCACGAAGTATATAATGAAGAAGCGGACTTTAATTTCTAAGTATTTGGAAATTGTTGGGGTTATTAAAGAGAAGTGAGTATAATGGAAGTAGCATTATGTGCAAAGTAGCTTAGCTGTACTCCAGTGGGTGAGCCTGTATCTTGAAACTTTAGCCAGGGCCTTACTTTGCATGTGCAGTTCCTGCAGTTGTCACCATCCACCCAGGAGTCTTGGTCCCTGTAGAGCAGCCCACTCACTTGGCAGGTCTTCTCACAATGGCAATTTTCCAGCTGACCAAGTCTTGTCTCTGCATAATTCAGCTGTGAAAAGATTTAGTGGATGCAATTTGTGGGATTCCATTGCACTGTTCCAGCAAAGCTAATAGTAACAAGGTGGAGGGTAGGGGATCCAAGCACAGAGGAAAATAAAACCACTTAGTAGTTTCCTGGTTCTTGGCATAATCTGTTTTCTGGTTTTCACACAGGTAAACATCATACGAAATTGAAGACATGTTGTCTCCTGTGGTCTAATGAACATCAAATGAGACATTAAATAGTGTCTCTGGAGCCTCTCGGGTATCCATGACAGTGTGTGCTTACAGCACAAACTCACACAGATGTGCTGACAGTGGAAGTGTTTCCAGGAACTAATTAGGATGTTGTGCAGAGATCTAACTGGGAAGCCCCATACACTTGCATCTGTCTCCCACCATCCCCTGGGTGCAGTTTGCAAGAGAGAAGGTATAACTTCCTCTCAGATGAAAATTCTGGGGACTTGGAATATGAAAAGGAAACTATTGGAGAGCCCAGTATCTTCACAGATCAGTGTCCCCAAACAGAATGCCCAGGAATTCATTTGAGCATTCGGAGAAAGAGCGGTAGAGCTAAGTAAACCCACAACTAAGATCGGAAGCTTTTGTTTGTTTGTTTGTTTGCTTGCTTGCTTGCTTGTACATTTGTGAATAGAGATGGTTCAGTAGGTAAAGTACTTGCCAGGCAAGTATGAGGACATGAGTTCCATCCCCAGCACCCAGGTCAAAGCTGGGTACCACAGTTATCTATAATCTTGAGGAGAGGGAGAGATTATGACTGTCAGACCTCTGTAGTTCATTAGCCAGTCAAACTAGCTGAATCAAAGGGCTCCAGATTCCAGGGGAGACAATCTCAAAAATAAGGTGAAAAGTGGTCGAGAAAGACACTGACATCAGTTTCTGGTCTGCAAATGCATGTGTACATATGTGCACACACCCTCAAGTACATAAACACATACACACACACACACACACACACACACACACACACACACACACACACACACACACACACGCCTCTGAGATAGGCTTTCATTGCTTTTAACCACAGATTCTTATTCTATGAATTCAAGGGGAATATAAAGTTAGCCACCTCACAAGGAAGCCCTGAGACAGATTATCTCCAGGGCTGAAGCTCTCATAACAATCCTCTTGATCTAGAATAAGAAATCTCTCTCCCCTTCCCTTGCTAGACTGCTTTTCCTTGACCCCATCCTGAGCCAGTCTTAACTTCTGACATCTGAGGTCCTTCTGGCTTCACCCTACCCTTGATCCCATCCTGAGCAAGTTTTGTCTTCAGACAGCTGAGGTCCTCCTGGCCTCACCCTGCCCTTGGCCACACTCAGCACTACTAAGTTTCCGTAACAGCTCCTCTGCATGTGGTTCCAATTCTTTCTTAAATGGTCTTCATCCAGCCTACTCTAGTTTTCCTTCAAGCACAGCATTGAGTTGAAATGTAGCTCAATGATAAAGTACCTGCCTGGAATGTGTGAAGCCTAGTTTCATTCCTGGCACCACACACAAAAAAAGAAAATTAATGAAAGCCTAAATGCAGCTATTTGGTGTGAGGTGTCCATTGTGACATCCATACAGAAGAACTGCAGTCTCCCCACCCCAGCGTTTGTCACATAAGGAGTGCCATCATGAGAATAAGTACAAATTCCTAATTTCTCTTTTCCTTCTAAATCACACTTTTACTTCCAATGCCTTGCAAGTGTTCCCCTTAGAGACCACAGCATCCTTTGATCCAACACTGGCTATTTTAAACCAAGCCTGAGAAACAAGAGTTCCACAACCTTTCTTTTATCAATATTTTTATTGTGTGATGGTTTCATACATTTATATAATGATTTAAGTCATTTTCACTCACACTTCATTCTCTCTCATCCCCCTCTGTCCCCTCGGGAACCCTTCTTCTCAAGAAGAACCCTCTTATTTCCGTGTCCTCTATTTGTGTGTGACCCACTAAGCTTGACTGTAGTTCCTTACCCAAGCATGGGTGGGACATGAACTGGTGCAAGAACAGCTCATCAGTGGCTACACCACTGAAGAAAATGATGCCCACCCCATCCACTATTAATAGCCAACAGTCAGGCTCATGCTCTCTCCCTGTGCTTCTAACAGCAATTCTCTCTGAAAAGCAGCCCCATGTGTAATTGTAACTAACAATATGGTCATTTGTGTCCATTTCCTCATCCTTTTCCTTAAAGCACTTGAATTTCTCAGAGGAATGTGTCCTTCGTTGCCTCCTATGGTTGAGATGGAAAACCATGGAGAAAGAAAACAGGTCCCTCAACTACCTACATTCTCCATGTTCATCCTGGAGAACAGACAAACTTGCCTTGAACTCCCTACAGATCCTTCTAATATGTATGATCTTCCAAAGTATTGCATTTCATTTAAAGCTCCAGTCTAATCATAACGTTTCTACAATCTATGATAATTAAGATCTTTGGGGATTCTTGAGAAAGCACAGATAAAAATACACTTCAAGAGTTTGCCAAGGTTAATAACCAAGGCACAAGAACATCAACAATAATAAAATTACAGCTCATCACTCACTATCTTTTTTCTCACCATTTTTTATTTAAATTAGAAACAATATTATTTTACATGTCAATCCCAGTTCCCTCTGCCTCCCCTCCTACCCTGCCCCCCCAACTAACAATCTACCTATCCCATACCCTTTCTGATCCCCAGGGAGGATGAACCCTTCCATAGGGGGTCTTCAGAGTCTGTCATATCCTTTGGGATAGGGCCTAGGTCCACCCCCTTGTGTCTAGTCTCAGGGAGTATCCCTCTATATAGAATGGGCTCCCAAAGTCTATTCCTATGCCAGGGATAAGTACTGATCTACTACAAAAGGCCCCATAGATTTCTGAGGTCCCCTCACTGATACCCACATTCATGCCGTCTGGATCAGGCCCATGCTGGTTTCAGCTATCAGTCTGGGGACAAAGAGTTCCCCCTTGTTCAGGTCAGCTGTTTCTGTGGGTTCCACCAGCCTGATCTTCACCCCTCTGTTCATCACTCCTCCCTCTCTGCAACTGGATTCCAGTTTAGTTCAGTGTTTAGCTGTGTGTCTTCTTTCACCTCCGCCAGCTACTGGATGAAGGCTATAGGATGGCATATAAGTCAGTCATCAATCTCATTATCAAGGGAGGGCATTTACGGTAGCCTCTCCTCTGTTGCTTAGGTTGTTAGTTGGTGTCCTCATTGTAGATCTACAGACAAACATTTCCCTAATGCCTGATTTCTCTTTAAACCTATAATGGCTCCCTATATTATGGAATCTCTTATCTTGCTCTCCTCTATTCTTCCCCAACTCAAACTTCCTGCTCCCTCGTATCCTCCTCACTCCTCCCTTTCTCCCTTTCTCATTCTCCTAGCTCACTCTTTCCTCCCCTCGTGCTCCCAATTTGCTCAGGAGATCTTGTCCCTTTCCCCTTCTCTGGGGGACCATGTATGTCTCTCTTAGAGTCCTCCTTGTTTCCCAGCTTCTCTGGTGGTGTGGATTGTGGACTAGTAACCCTTTGCTCTATGTCTAAAATCCAAATATGAGTGTACATACCCTGTTTGTCTTTTTATCTTTATTCCATCTATTAGCCTCAATATTTCCTGCATGAGCCGGACTTGAACAAAAAGAAAAAAGAAAACAGGTGAGCTAGATGTACTAGCTAAAAGTGCCTACAACCTTGACAGGAAGTATGTGTACCTCATTCTGCAAATCTGGAACAACTCTAGTGTCTATGTGACTCCAAGAAGGAAATTCCTTAAAGACCCCATGACTTGAGAACAAGCTCCAGCTACTGAAGTTCTGTGACCGTCTAGGAGCTTCCGTGAGGTCAGCCTTAGTTATCACCAGTGTCCATCCAACAACACTGAGCTATGTCCATCTGTGAGGCTCCAGCCCGAAGAAAACTTCACTTTTAATGCAATGCATTTTGTTTTCCTTTCTGAACTTTCTTTTGAGTTTTAATATGTTTAGCTCTTTCTAGCAACATGGAAAACCCCTGCTCTCTATAATAAAGAGAGTGTAACAGACAGATATCAAAGGCATAGGGATATTAAGGTAAAAAAATCTAATTTTTCAGAGGCATTTAATATGTAATCTTGCCTTCTTTTCCTCTGTTAAATCCTATAACAACAATAAAGGAGAAAAACAGCTCTGAGTCAAAAAGTGAATTACATTTTCTGTCATTGGTAGGAGCATGCTGAATTTATACAAATTCATTTTCCAAAGCTATTTCTACACAACTGCTTCTGTCTGAGAATGCCTGAGATCCCATATAGATAGGGTTTCAGATCTGCATCTCTGTTGTGTTTACCTCTGTCCTTGCACTTATCTAAGCAACCATGGACTGAATCATTTATTCCCAGCTCTACACATTCAAAGACAGACAGTGGAGGGCATTTTCACAGGAAGAGGTCAATGAATGGATACGAGTCCATTAGTCATACAGAAGATTGCCTTTTTGCTTGAAGTACTATTTGGTGTTTGTTAAATGGATGGGAGGAAATGTAAACCATTGTTAAACCTTTAAGCTTAATTGAAAAATCATCACTGAGGTCCTCAAAACAAGAAAGTTCTCAAAATTAAATATGTCACAGCTTAAAATGCCACTCTAACTGAGATTTTATTTGCCCACACAGATTTCAGAGATCTAAACAAAAGTAGTGATGAAATTCCAGGTCTAGGAGCTGGCAGGTTGTTACAACAAGTAAAGCTGTGTGTTGTCAGTGCTGAGTTCCATCACTAGAAAACACATGATGTAAGGAAAGAGCCGACTCTGCCCAACACAGTACATTGTGTCATGTGCATATGTGTACATGTAAACATAAATAAGCAAATAAATGTAATTTTATTCAGGAATTCCCAGTCCTAGAAAATCTAGCTAGCTCTGATTAATATCTTCAAATTCAGTATAACAGAATTCCAAAAACTAAACATCAAAAATACAAACATATGGACATAATGAAAGGAAAAGATGGTTTCAAGGGATGGAGTACAAATGGCCAATAAGCATATGAGAAAATGTTTACCCTCATTGTGATGGTTGAGTTTAAATGTTAATTTATCATAATCTAGAATTTCCTGGAGAGTCTCAGTGAGGACTTGTGTAGATTAGGTTTGCCTGTAGGCATATCTTTGAGGGTTTTCCTCAATTTGGTTAATTGTGGTGCAGAAATCCACCCTGCATGTGCTGAACACTGAGCTAAATGCAAAGGACTGAGCATAAAGATGCATCCATCCCTTCACTGCTCTTTGCTCCTGACTAGATATAAACTGTCCAGGTGCTTCAAGTTCCTGATGCCTTGGCTTGCCTATTAAGGATGGACTGTAACCTGGAGCAAAGAGCCAAATAATCCTATCTCCTTCAGGGTCTCTCATCACAGCAACAAGAAACAAAATTAAGACATTAGCTATCTAAGAAATGCCAAGAGAAACTACATTGGGATTCCATCTCACCACAGCCAGAATGGCAGTTATCATGAAAACAAATTAAAGCAACTGCTGGCGAGGGGGCAGTCAAAAGAAACGCTGTATACTGAGTAGGATCATGCATTAGATAAGCCACTATTGAAATCAGTATGGAAGTTCCTCAAAATAGACCTACTATGTGACCCAGCTATGCCACTTCTCAGAATCTTCCCCAAAGACTCCAGAACAACACATCACAGAGATAGTTGCATGTCAATACTGACTGTTCACAAAGCTACGTTGTGAACAAACCAAGGTGCCCAACAACAGAAGAAGGGATAAATGTGTACATAACACGCAGCGGGTTGCTTATCAATCATAAAGAAGAATGAAGTTACGCTGTTTACAGAAAAATGGATGCAACTGGAGATAGCAGTCAAAGGAAATCAAGTCAGTCTCAGAAAGACAACATCTTAGTTCCTTTTCATTTGCTGTGATAAAGACCATAACCAAAAGCAACTTGAGAAGGAAAGGTTTATTTCAGCTTACAGTTTACTCTCTATCAGGTGGGGAAGCCTAGGCAAATTCAAAGCAGGAACCTGAAGGCAGGAATTGATATAGAGTCCATGGAGGGAGTATTGCTCACTTGCTGGCTCTTGTAGATTGCTCAGTTTTCTTTCTTGTACAACCCAGGACCACATACTGAGGGGTGGCACCAGCATGGCCTGGACTTGCTCTCCAGAAGAACTCTGTGGTTTCCACTACAACCCAGGTATGAAAACCCATATATGAAATGTCTTTCAAGTCCTCTCCTGCTTCAGATGAAAGTCCTGATGGCACCTAGGAGATGCTGCCAGTATTTGAGATATCTAGCCACTGAGGAAAGTATGTATTTCCTTAGAGAGCACTGGTTATTCCTGGTTTACCAGTATGAATAACTGCCAATGCTCACTGAATGTGCATCCTCTATCCTGCACTGAAG
Source organism: Cricetulus griseus (assembly GCF_003668045.3). Taxonomy (NCBI): domain Eukaryota; kingdom Metazoa; phylum Chordata; class Mammalia; order Rodentia; family Cricetidae; genus Cricetulus; species Cricetulus griseus. Next base: position 147,242,984 of record NC_048596.1, on the reverse strand, counting down.
CTCACAGGCTGATGTAAGGAATAGTTCTCTCTACAGATGGGGATGTGACAGTTAAAAAATCCAATGGCTTGTTCAAGACTAGGAACATCTAAAACAATGTCAAAGGGAGCCTTAGGATCAGATCATTAGGATTCCAAATCCCTGACTCCATCTTTGCCTTGGGCTCTCTCATTAAATTTCTGTCTTAATAGCAGCTGCTGGATAAGCCAAACCTAGTTCCAATCCCATCCACTAACACTTGTCTTACTGGGTTTATTTAATTGAAGATAAATTCTGACTCCAAGTTTACTTGATGCCATAGAATTCTCTTTGCATCTTGGAATTGTATTTAACTTTCAGTTGGCCTCACATCTCCAGACTCCATATCATCAATCTTCCAAAACAGTAAATGATGTTTTGTTTCCACCAAGATGGTAGATCAGATATCCTGAAGGACCTCTCCACTTGAATGAACTAAAACCCTGTAACCAACATATGAGTAAAAATCTCAAGTCACCACAGATGTAGCTCAAAAGAAAGACATGAAAGCTAAAAGAATGACAGAAGGGATCCCAGGTGACCAGCAAATACCAAAGCCAACCTATATCCTGAAGGTTTCTGCTGAAATACAGAGCCCTTAGACTTCCATCTTGATGGTTCCATGGGAGGAAGTAGAACAGACAGACAACATAGTCTAAGATGTGATCCTTAAAAGAAACTCCTGTACAAAGGGAAGGCTCTGGGAGGCTAGATCCTCAATTGAGGACAAATGAAAAGGAAGTAAGCTTTATACACAGTGCAGAAGAGGCAAACCTTCTGCACCATAGAAAAGCCTTCCTGTTCAGACCTTCCCACTGGCAGGAGGGAAAAAAATTGTCCTTGAAAAATTCTTTACAAATTCTTCCCACAGACTTCCCCTGGCCTGTCATGGGCAGGGAGGGTGATTCTGTAAAGTCAGGTGACATAAACAAAGGGTCCCCATCTTTGCAGAAGTATACACAATGTCAACCCAGGGCTCAAAGGAGGGGAACAAGCTGTTCATAGGCAAAGGGTGAGGCAAGAAGTCTTGTTCCTGCCCCAGCTTCATCCACACTGGGTAGCTTTCAGGCTCTACATTCAACCCCTACAGGGAATCTGAGAACTTAGGCATGGCTCAAACAAGTGGCTGTTTTTTTTATTTCTTCTTCCTTCCCCTTTCTGATGCCTCCATCCTCTTGCTGTCCATCTAATAACACCCACCTCTTTCCCTCCTCACATTTTATTTGGTTTCTCGTTACAATCCCTTTTCTCCAACCATAATCTTTCTGGGATCTGAGTTCTGGTCCTAGCTCTGCCGTCTGTTATCTCAGGAAGAGCTATTCACCCATTCTGATCCACAGTCTTCTCATCTGTGAAGTTTGCTAACAAATAAAACTAAGCTCTCAGAATTATTTAGAGAATTGATGGGATAGCACACATAAAAAATAATCATTGGAATAAACACATAGAAAGTGTTCAACAGGGTTAGCTAATGAATGTGTTTCCAGTTTCCTCTCTATCAATTCTGGGCTCCACATAGCCCTTGTGTCTGCCATTTAATTTTGTACAGCTTAGAAGCTAAGAATGGTTTTCACACTTTTCAATGGTTACATTTTAGGCTATATTTGATTGTATTTTAAATAAAACAAGTATATGCACAGTATCCTAAATTTTGTCACTTGGCCTGGCAAAGTCCACAATTAGGTAGTTAGGCACACACACACACGTGTGTGTGTGTGTGTGTGTGTGTGTGTGTGTGTGTGTGTGTATGTGTGTGTGAAGGAAGATAGTTTGGTGGTTTACAAGCTTGAGGACCTGCCTTGGTATCTCCATTGCCCAGGTAAGAAGCCATGTGTGCTTGTGTGCTTATAATATCAGCAATGAGGACGCAGAGACAAGAGGATTTCTGGGACTCACTGGACAACCAATACAGTCAATTGAAGAGATGCGTGTATAGTGAGAAACTGTGTCTCAAAACTGTGTGTGTGTGTGTGTGTGTGTGTGTGTGTGTGTGTGTGTGTGTGTGTGTGTGTGTGTGTGTGTCCAGTTGCCATTCTAGATTACCATAGATTCCAAACAATATGGTGGAAATGGAAAAACTCCCTTGCAAAATTATACAACTATCTAGTTTAGAAGGAACAGATTCATAAATTTGCAAGCGCCTCCAAGAGAGTGGGTTTAGAGGGTGAATGAACCATTTTCAGCTTGCAGTTTCCCATAATTAAATGTCTTCTACTTCACAAACACCCATTTTACATAATAATGTTTAAAGGGTATAGTTCATTGTGGTTCCTAGACAGTATACAGCTGAAAAGAGAAAAATGGCATTGACATAGGGGGAGAGTCGGAAAGAAAAGAGCATAGTGGGAGTGAGAATGGAGGCCAGCCATCACCTGAGGCTGAGTGGCATGTGTCTTGTTCTAAAAATCTGCTAGCATGCTAAAATATAATTACCAGTATTGAGATCAAGCTGCTGCAGACAATGGGACATAAAAGCTTCTATGTGCCACAAGCTGGGATGGTGAATAACTGCCTGCAATTCCAATTTCCTCCACACTCTCAAGGTGAAAAGCTAATGCTTTAGGACTCTAGCCTCAGTCTCCATCTTTCTCTTCACAAAAAGTATTCTGTCTTTCTTTTCCAGAAAAAAAAAAAAGAGGATTTAGCTTGGGACACTGGGAAGACAGTTTGGTGGTTTACAAGCTTGCTGTGCTGCCCAGGTAAGAAGCCATGTATGTTCACACACTTATAATATCAGCAATGGGGATGCAGAGACAGGAGGATTTCTGGGTTCACTGGCCAACCAATACAGTCAATTGATGAGATCCAGGTACAGTGAGAAACTCTATCAAAAACTAAGGTCAGAAATGACTCTGGTACATAGCAATATTGGCCTTAACGCTATGTATGGGTGTACCCACCTACATGTACACACACACACACACACACACACACACACACACACACACACACACACACACACACAGCATGAAAAGACGTCATGGCCAAAAGTCTAGTTTGAGATAAAAAAAGGTTGTCAGTCATGGTGTGATCTATGGCTTCCAATCATTTTCTCACCTCCCCCTACATTTCCACATGCCCCAGCTGAGGGCTGGCAGCAGTCAGCCACTGGTAGAATGGGACTAATGTATCAATTTCACTGTTATTAAAATTCTTACTTCTGCAGAGTATAATGTCTCTTAGGCCCAACCTAATTCTTCCTTTGCCCTAGGCCAGAATCCATGTCCAGGACTGATCGCTGCCACAACAACAGCATTTTCTATCTTGTTTTGTTTTGTTTTATTTTTAATTTCCGTGCCCTTTTCCACAAGGCTTTGGCTTTTCACGTGAAGCCACACTTCATGAATATATATGAAAGTTCCTAATTATTTACATTTTGGTCACAGCTACTCAACATGAACATTTCTGAGGGATTGTTTTACTCATCATTGCCTCTTTGTGTCTAACAGGTTCCCAGGAAAATCCCAGAACTATACACAATGTCTGCTGTGTAAATGATGAAGTATGTATTCTGCATGATACAACTGAAGGTATCTTTGCCCCTTCACTTAACCCAGAACCAATCTGAAAATGAGTCACATATTAGAAGCTTGATGTAATGCCTTTGAATGACAGAAATCTGCCCACGATAGCTGTTTTACCCTCCTGATTGTTATCAATTATTCTTACATCCAAAATGCATTAGCTCACAAGCTGCAGTGATTCTGCCCATATATCATCTCTCATTGTTACTGCTTTCATAGCCACTGGGTAAATTCTTTTTTCAGTCACAAGGAACCTACAGTGGTACAGACTGCTTTCTGCTTCTCAGCACTTCTCAAGAAAACCACTGTGATACAGCCTAATCTTATCAAAGGCCTCAATCATTGTGCTTACTATAGGTAGTTCCATTTCAAGAAAAAATAAAATATTTTGTATTAACACATGCCATGCTAAAAAAAGTGTTTCGATTAAGACAGATCGCTCTGAATTCCAGACAGGACATTGAGACAGAACATCACAATGAATTTAGACACCTACTTTTGCAGTCATCTTGGCCAAAAGCTCTTGCAAATCCATTATTCCTTGAACCAGGCTCAGGAAATCACTGCATGTTGGGCAAGCTCAATAAAGAAAACAGAAGGTATGTGTTCATCTTGTGCTCAAACAAGAAAGAGAAATTTGAAACAAACGTTATTTAAAAACACAAGGAGTTCTGCTTTCTTGAGACTAAAATTTGAGGGAAATGGCAGAGCATTTCTGGTCCTGATACTGTTTCCCCCATTTTTATTAATGATTAAAAAACAGAAAGGAAGAGGCAATTAACTGAAAAGAACATGATGTTTTTAAAGTACTGAAAAGTGACTGATAAAAAGAGAAAATTTTCCAAGAAGTAACTCACACCCAGATCAAAAATTTAAAGAATAGTTTTGTGAGATACATATTATTACACTAAACATATATTTATATAATATATTAAATGTGTCTTTTTGTTATAATATATAGAACTCTTTGTCTAATCTTTTCTTATCCCCAAACTATAATTTTGTAAATAACACAAAATCTTTTTTCAAGCTTGAAAGACACAGTAATATCTACGACAGATAATCCTTTTACTGTTTCCATTCTCTCCAAAGCCAATCTTATATAATTTATGCATATCTTTCCAGATGTTTTTGTCTAACACTAGGAATAAGTCATATAATATTAAATTCAGAAATACCTAAGTGCCACTTACTGCGATTTAGGTTGGGACACTGTGTGATAAACCCATTCGGCATGAAGATGATCTTGCCATCTTGAATGATCCCCTGACAAAGAAGAGATAAGTATCAATGAAGACGACAGTTACCAGTGGCCCAGTGAAGCCCCATATCCATGCTGGACAGATGGTGTTTAGCAAAACTAGTTCACTAGCTCAGTCAGCTGGTCAGCACCATTCCACTGCTCCAAATCAACCCTGTCAAGATACATCTTAAAATGCACATTCATCTTAAGAAGGCCATAGTTAACTCCATCTGGTTTATACTAGCAAGAACAACACCAAGGATGCGTTAGGAAGTATCTGTATTCATAAACTATCAAATTAAAAAGCCATTGTAGAATACACTCTTTTATGTCCTAATCAACCTGTAATATTAAGTAATGATTATTTACTTAATGGGAACAAACACAATAAATATTTCTCATTTTAGCATATGCATGTGAACAGTCTATGTACATATGTATATGCTGTTTTAAGAATGTGGGCACAAGTATGAGCGTACATGTATCCACATGAATGTAGAGGTCAGGCGTCTTCTTCAATCTGTATGTATTGAGGCATGGTTCCTCACTTCATTTGAACCCAGAGCCCCATGGTTATTCTAGCTACTCAACTGGTTCTGGGCATCCTATCTCCAACTCTTAAGTGCTAGGATGACAAGTAGGTGTCCACACCCACCCAGCATTTAGTAGGTACTGGAGCTTCAAACTCCAGTCCTCAGTTTTTCACAGCAATTGATTTACCCATAGAGCCACACTCCCAATCCAAATAAACACTTCTATTGATTCATTTAGTTAGGGAAATAAAATTAGACATCAAAGGCAAACTAAGCAACAACTTTCACTCTTCAACTAATTGAACACCACTGAGTCTTTGCAGTAGTCTTAAAACTTGATCAGCATCTCCAAGAAGGAGCTGCTTTCACACTACAGTTCAGATGGGAAGAAAAGACCAAATTTGAGACAGTCATCGGGGACTGATCTCTCAAAGAAAACATTGGCTTGGCTTTGGGATTTTTCAAGTTAAATTTAAGATTCTGTTTTTAGAGGGACTTTTTTTTCCTTTAAATCTACTGGAAGAGATAGAAGAGAGCAGATGGTAGATGTGGATGCTGGCTCGGAATATTGAGCTTCATCTATAAATAAAATATAGGCTTAAGATAGTGTGCAAGTCTTTAGAGAGAGCAACATTTAACATTTATGTGCATTCCTTCTAAACAAGGCAATCAGCATGTGTTGCTCTCTTCTTATTACTTCAATATGAAATTTAATTGGGAATATTAATAGAAATAACAGGACCAGGGCAGATCAACAGCACAACTGGAAACTTCCCTTAACCTCATTGTCTTCGGGTAGGAAGCAGTGCTTTTGATCACGAGGGGAGATGGCTTCACCATGGGAGAGGAGCCTGTTACTGCTCCTCACTATTAATTCATAATCTCATACAGTGATTAATGCAACCTGAGTCAGCTTCTCTTGGATACAAACATGTTCCATCTTTCAGAGCCAAGCAGTTGCTTCAAGAGGCAGGGCAAATTTCAAACACATTGGAACTTAAAAAAGAAAGAAACATGTCAGGCAGTGGTGGTATACACCTTTAATCCCAGAACTCAAGGGGCTGCAGCAGGTGGATCTGTGTGAGTGGAAGCCCAGCCTGGTCAAAAGAATGAGTGCCAGGACAGTCAGAGGTACACAGAGAAACCCTGTCTTGAAAAACATAGAAAGATAGATGACAGATAGAAAGAGAGCGAGCGAGAGAGAGAGAGAGAGAGAGAGAGAGAGAGACAGAGACAGAGACAGAGACAGAGACAGAGACAGAGACAGAGACAGAGGGAGGGAGGGGAGGGAGGGAGGGAGGGAAGGAAGGAAGGAAGGAAGGAAGGCAGCAGACACAGACAGACAGACAGACAAAATCCATGCTTAGAAGTCAGGGGAAGCCTGGTTCTAGATCTTAACTCTGGCTTACTGTGTGGACTGCACAAGAAGAGAGCAACCTTCTCTAAGTATCAGTCATCTGGAAGGGAGATGCTGCATCCAAAAGCTAACAATTCCTCTAACACAAGATTTGGGTTAATTTAACAGGCATATGAATCTACACTGTCACCTATGAGACCTCCTGTTTTTAATTGCTTTTCCATTAATGTATATAGTGTATATGCAGAAATATATGCTTATGCAGAAAAAACTATTGATTTCCATTAAAGAACAGAGCTCCACAGAAAATTAAATGTCATGATAGAAAACATCTGTCTATAAGAAACCTGAACAGGACTGTGTGGGAGAGAAAGAAAGTCTAAGAGGAGGATAGGACCACAGAGGATAATGGGAAGAAAAAAAACTATTGAACATTCTCTAAGGTGCAGAACCTTTGTGTATGAGAGAGAGATGTTATAACAGAAGAGGATTATATGTGTGGTGAAGAAGGAAAACTGTGGGAAAAGAGAGGGCATTAGGGGGACAATAGAGAAAGATAGGGTAAACATGAACAAATCAGGATACTTATGTAAAAATTCCATAAAGAGTCTGTTATTGTATAGATTTACTAAAATCTATAACATATTTTATATAATAGAAAGTACAATATAATTTAAAATACAGAGCAAAAATGTAATATTAAATTTATTTTTTAAAAAATAACTATGTAACCAAGTGGATTCCAGATAGATTTAGAATAACCAGCCACACTGGTTTGCCCAATATGTAGAGGTTTTCTATAATAAGGGATATCTTACTAGTAAAACTGACAAACTCCCAGGCAAACCAAGAGTACCAGTCAACCTTGGTGATACAGAGGTATGCAGAAGACACACATGCATCAGGAGAGGACCAGGCACATTCATTTATGTCAGAAGATTTGAATAAGCCACAGGAAGTGTTCTCAGAAATGTGTTTTATATAAATTATCTCTCCCCCACAAAATGGAAAATCACCTTGAAAAGATGAGACATGCATTGGCCTAATAAGAATCTAGGGCACAATAGCTTTCCCTGGCCTTCTTTGAAGTGACCTTACTCATTTTAGATTAAAAATTAAGTTACAAATTACTTCCTACTACCCTTCCTTGCTTCTGTTTTTCCTCTTTTGATCTCTGGAGTGTGTGTGTGTGTGTGTGTGTGTGTGTGTGTGTGTGTGTGTGTGTGTGTGTGTGTGTGATAGATCATTAGGTGAAGGTCAATGACGTTGACTTGAAAAAACTGAAATAAGGGCTGACAGCTTTCCAATGCTCATTAACACAAAAACCCAAAGCACTTGGCAATTTTTTCTGAGAAAAAGTCATAGGGGTCAGCCCACACGTGGGCATGAAAACTTGTTCTTGCCACATAAATCAAGATGTTAACTTGATGCAGAATGAAACAAATCGATGCTGGGTTGAAAGGAAGCTGAAGATAGGACAGCAATACCAACTGAAACTCACAAGAAGGTGGATGTAAATGTGTGTAACCCACAGAAGAGTGGGTATGATTGTGTGTGTGCTACACAGAAGTGTGGATGGGAATGTGCATGTGAACCACAGAAATGTGTGTACGTGTGTGTGTGTGTGTGTGTGTGTGTGTGTGTGTGTGTGTGTGTGTGTGTAACTGACAGAAATATGGGTATAAATGTGCATGTGCCCCACTAAAGTGTTGCTACAAATACTCATGTAACCCACAGAAGAGTGTGTGTAAGCATAAACATGCCCACAGAAGTGTCTGTCTAATGAGTGTGTGTAACTGACAGAAATCTGGGTATAAATGTGCATACTTGCACCTCCTCCCCAATATAAGGACCAGAAGTTTTTTCATTGATTCACCATGATGGTGAATAGGCATTGGTGGCTTAGGACTGGACTATCTTAGTTTGATTTTTTTAGTGCTGTGATAAACATTCTGATGGAGGAAAGGGTCTATTTGTATTAAATGTCCATCGTCAAGGGAAGCCAAAGCAAGAACCTAGAGGCAAGAACTGAAGCAGAGACCATGGAGGAAATCTTCTTACTGCCTTGTTTTCCTGTCTTGCTCAGTCTGTTTTCTCATATATTCCAGGCATGCCTAGGGGTAGTACAGCCCACAATGGACTGAGATCTCCTACATTAACTGGTAAGCAAATTTATAAAGTCTCACATACACGCCCAACAGCACAATCTGATGTAGGTAATTCCTCAATTGAGATTACATTTTCCTAGGTGACTCTAGTTTGTATCAAGTTGAGGAAAAGTAACCAGCACAACTGATTCCTTGTTAACTTTACATACAAACATACCACCATGAAACTATAATCTTTTCTTTCTTGTGTGCCCCCAAGATTTCATGTTACTATTACAATAAAAAACAAAGTCCAACTTCAAAAGTCCTGCAAGTCTTTAAATTTTTCATCAGTTTTAAACTTCAATGACTTTTAAAGACCAAAGACTCTTAGCTTTAAGTTCTGGTAAAATAAGTTGAATACTTTCTTCCAAAATTGAAGAAATGGAATATAAAAACAAGCATTCTTAACCAAAACCAAAATGCAACAGCAGCATAGATTCAAATCCTTTATCTCAATGTCTGGCATCTGAAACTCACTCACAATTTTCTGGCACTATAAGGGCCTTGGAAGCTCAAACTCTTCAGTTCTGTCATCCACCTTGTCTTGTAGGCTGACTCCACTTCACACCTATACTGTACGTGGTGACTGTCCCATGGTCTTGTCATCAATAATATGCTAGGATCTGTTGCAGAGCATTAATGTACTGTTAGATTCATTTACACTGTGAAATATTTGTCTAATGATACAAAGATATGTTTCATTATTTTATGTTACATTTGTTTAACTCTGTGAACCTGTGTTACTTTGCCTGTCTAAAGCACCTGATTTTAATAAAGAACTTACTGGCCAATAGCAAGGCAGAATAAAGGATAGGATAGTCTGGTAGAATAAACAGAAGGAGAAAAAGAGATCCAGGAGCATAAGGAAGAGGATTCCAGGGGTCAGCCACCCAGCTACACAACAAGCCACAGAATAAGAAGTAAAGAAAGGTATGTAGAATAGAAAAAGATAAAGTTTCAGAGACAAAAGTTAGATGGTATAATTTAAGAAAGGCTGGACAGATATAAGCCAAGCTAAGACCAGGCACTTATAAGAAAGAAAAAGTCTTATGTATGTAAAGTCTCCATATATGTACTTATTTGGGAGCTGGGTGGTGGTCCCCCTAAAGAGTAAAAGAGTAGGTAAAACACCAACTATAACTTGCTAGTCTGGCATTTCCTGATAAGATAAGACCACGTGGAAATATGTGGATTAATAGAAATGAGTAAATAGTTAAGACAGAGCTAGCCAATAAGAAGCCATAGTCACCGGCCAACAGGTTTACAATTAATGTAAGTCTCATGTGCTCATTTGGGGCTGACGAGGCTCTGGGATCAGACTGGTGGGAAGAACTGCACGTAACAACTGTCTCCACTGTAAATGAAACTGTGTCTTCACTGATAGTCTTTCCTGTCCTCTCACAGTGACTAGCCTCAGCTTCTCTCCATGGTCCATTCAATCTTTGGGTCTCCACTGCAACTAATGCTGTACCATCACAGATGACCTCTCATCATGGAGATTCCAATGCTGCCTCAGAGTACCAAACATCAAAAGCTTTCCATGACCCCTTCAATCCTACAGCCTTCATTCCACCAAAATCACGAAGTTTGGCTGCAAGCTTGAGATACAGCCTTGGCCTCCTCTTGACAACACCTTCTGTGTGCTAACCTTGAGGAAATACTCCAGAATTCTCAGAAGATTCCTACCAAACAATGTTCATCTCTTGAAAATCACAGCTGATTTTTCAGCCCCAGTTAAGCAACATCTTTTATACCAAAAAAAGCAAAAGTTTCATTTCCAGAGGCTCTTTTTTTTCCTTACAAAATTGATTGTGGTTATAGTTTATAAACAGCCATCTTAACTATATTTTTCTTAGAGCATAATTATATCATTTCCCCCTTTTTTAGTCCCAAAGATGTGAACAAAAAGACCACTGACTCAAATTATCATGGCCAAATTAATAAAATCAATCTTTTTTTTCCTGTACATGAGATGCCTCTCCCCTAAGGCAGGGTTCAAGAGGTCAGCCTTGGATGTGAAGAAAACAAGGATTTTAAAGTTCAGGGGTAGGAGGTTTCCAAATGGGGGATCTGGCATACAAAATAAGCAGGGTTACAGGAACAGAACATAACCATAACAAGTTAGTCATAATGACCTCCTGAAATAAAGACATGTTGAAAGGTGGTCATAACAAAGTAGTTATGACAACAAGTAGTCAAAACAAGGTAGTCATAACAACCTTTTGAAAGAAAGGTAAGGTTGCAAAATGGTTATAACTTCTTGAAACAAGGACATGGGTGCTGTTTTCTGGAACAGACAGTACAGAACCATTTGTAGTTAAGGTTACAGGTGGTGCATAGTCCAATCCTTGAGAAATAGAGTTGTAATCATGAACAGGAATAAGCCTAATTTGTCTTTACAATAAGATGACTTTCAAGCCTTAGATGGAGGTAGGCTGATTCATCACCTTGCCTTTCTTCTATCCAACCTCTCCCATGAAACTTAAGGCTTTGATACTTTTAATAACTTTCCTACTGGTTACCTGAATTCTAAACCAAATAGTACAGATCGTCTAACCCCAAGATGACACTGGGATGCCATACAATGTCAAAGTTTTAAATGTGTAACTGTGGTAGTTTGAATGTAATTGACCCCATAAGCTCATACGGAGTGGCATTATTAGGATGTGTGGTTTTGTTGTGAAAGGACCAGCTCCCCTTCCGGCAGCCATAACGGCCGAACACATGCTTGTCTGACCTTGTCCTAGACACTAGAAAGTCAGATGCCTGCCTCGTGACAAGGAACCAATCAGAAGTTAGCTGGTAGTGCTATGCTTTACGACCCTGGGTGTACTTTACGGACAAGCGCACAGCAATGATGTAGAGAGCATAGCAACCACCCTGGGAGGGCCTATGGGCCATAACAACCAGTTGACCAATCAACACAGGGCAAGCCTGGAGGCACACCAATCGTGAGCCTGTGCGTACCCCTAGACACTCCCCTTACGCTGCACTACAAAATCTCTCGGAAGTCCCTAGGAGTTGTCTTTGCTAGCCATCCGCCATGGCGGGTGGGTGAAAGACCCGCACTAACATGGGGTTAGCTCATTAAATTACAATAAAGCCTCATGCAGTTTGCAGCAAGCTCTCGAATCCGCCTGGTGATTGGGGTGACCTCGGTCGTGGCCTGGGACCCCGATACCTGAGTTTTCCAGGGGTCTAACATTTGGAGTAGGTATGGCCTTGTTGAAGGAAGTGTGTCACTGTGGGGTAGGCTTTGAGATCTCCTTTGCTCAAGCTTCACTCAGTGTGACACTTAGACTACTTCCTGTTGCCTTTGGGTCAAGATGTAAGACTCTCCTTCTCCAGCACCATGTTTGACTGCATGCCACCCACCATGATGATAATGAACTAAACCTCTAAAAATGTAAGCCACCCCAATTAAATGTTTTCCTTTATAAGAATTGCTGTAGTCGTGGTGTCTCTTCACAGCAACAGAAACCCTAACTAAGGCAATAACCTAGGAACAAGACACTGAAATAAAGAGCTCCTGTTACTGAAATGACTACAGCTTATCTTCATTGCTCAATGTCTATCAAGTCAGTTTTAAACACTGAAAAGAAGAACTGCCTCTAGGTAGCCTGAGTTCACGCACATACCACCATTACATTTATATTATGTCTTTGTCTGTGGAGCTACACATCAGGGGGTCTGAAACCCTGAAGTGCAGAACCCACATGTTTGCCATTGGTCAGAATGGAAAACAGAGAAGGAATTCACTCTCTCCCTCTCCTTTAATCCACCTGTTGCCAAATCTACCTCCTGCAGACAACTTGCCCTGAAACTGAAAAATAAATTCCAACCAATAAGAATTATGTTTGCATTTTTAATGTTTGTGAAACTAACTCCCATTATTTCCAACATTTTTTGCTGCTCAGTAAGAAAAAATAGAAAGATAATAAAAAAAATCAGAGAATGACGCCATTAAGGCCCTCTTACATACAGGATAACTGAGATTAGCAAACCCTCCTAAACACTCTGTACTCTCTAACACAAATGGAAGATGCTGTAAGGCCAAACAAATGCTAATTCTTTCTTAAAGCTCTTATTTCCCTGCAGATTTCTGTTTACATTGAAGGAACTGGTTCTGTTTTTTTTTTTTTTTTTTTTTTTTTTCTAAAAACACTGAAACAAATTGCTTTGAAAGGGAGAGGAAAATGGCTGTGTTCCCTGCCAGGCATGTAAATATATGGATGAAGATGTGTTCTGTTTATAACCTGGCAGAGACCCAAGCTTTGACTACAGGATCATGGAAAGTACGAGCTGGTGAGGAACATTTTCAAGATGCAACCCATCGCCTATCTCTGCCCGGAAGACAGTGAATAAAATATCCCAGCTTGCATAAAAGCCAAGAAAGACACTTGTCGACTTTCATTATGATCCATAAAAACTGTCAGCTCATTAGCATATCATTAGCTGCCCTGCTGTTTCCAAAGTCTTAATGCAGAGAAATATTAATCTATAAATGTATACACTTTCCAGTGCTGAGATTCCATCTTTCTGCATGAAAGGGAAAATAGGAATTAAGAACGGGAGGAATCCAATACAGCTTCTTTTGCTTTGTGCCTATAAGCATATGTTTACCATCTGCGGGATTATGGGAAGCAGCTGAGGTGAGAAAACAACAGCTGCCGTATTAAGGCAAAAAGTTGTAATCAATTTTACTTTGCAGTGACAGCTCAGCTGTTAAAGGAGAGAGAGATGACCAGGTAAGAGAAAGCATTCAGGGCTGGGGATATCCTAGGTAGAGTGTTTGCATAGCATACATGAAGCTGTGGGTGGAATTCCCAACACCTCTTTAACAACAGGCTTGGTGGGTTATGTCCATAATTCCAGAATTTGGCATTACGGGTGGGAGGATCAGACTTTCAGTGTCATCCAGCCTGGGTTACATGAGACCTTTGATGCAGTTTAAACAAAATAAGAGGGAAAAGGAAAGACTTTCAGGACACCTTGACCTGTGCCAAATGCTTTGGGGGGGAATCTTCCTGGAGACCTATGCTGATTGGAACCCGTCAGAACACTCAGTCCCTCATCTCTTTACCCTCACTCCCTTTACACCTTTTGAGAAGAGGTAGTCCAGGCTGGCTTTGGGCTCCCTACAGCCAGCTGAGCATGATCTTGAACTTCTGATCCTCCTGCATCCACCTCTCAAGCACTGGAATTACAGGTGTGTGCCACCAATCGAGGTTTATGCAGTGCTAGAGTTTGAATCCGGGGCCTGTGTATATGAGGCAAGCTATATTCCCAGCCCCTACAGAACTTCCTCTAGGTTTAATTATTTCTAATACTCTGAAATAAGAGCAAAAACAGCTAAGATGCATGACAGTGAAATTGAGTGGGTAGCCAACCATCCCAGTAATGAAAATCTGTGACAGTCATGTCTCTCTCTACTGGATAGCTATTTGCTCAGAAAGACATTGTTCTGAGGTACAGAAATTCTCAGGTTGTGTGTATGTTTCACAGGGGACTCATCAGTGATACAGAGGCTTGTAAACCACTCACCAAGGCCATGCCTCATCCTATGCTTCTTAATCTGCATGGCTGTTATCACATTCTCTGTGACAATCTACCCGGGCTTGACACCTGAGATGCTCTTGCTTTACTTTGCTTAGGAAGCGACACATTAATATTTAAAAATAGAAAATAATGTTATTTTAGCCTGAAACACATCATATGCATTTAACTCCAGAGCAATAAAACAGGTGTGTGTCTTGGGCCCAGGAGGCAGAATCCCAAGGCTGAATGTACAAAGCCCTAAGATGTGCTGACTCTCAAGACATGGCTGACTCCTCTTCAGGCAGAGGTTTGCAGCACTGAATTAATCAAGAGGTAATTTCCGTAATGAGGCGTTGACATATTTCCTGTACCCAAGTCATCATACCTCACCAACGGATGGCCAGGAGCACTGTCTGGTGCCCAGAAATCTGAGGAGATGAAATTTGAGATCCCAGTGAGCATCCCTATAAATTCATACTACTACTGGAAGGCAAAGAGAACCATCCTGCTGCCCAGGGAAATGGGCTATGTACAACAGCCAGTCTCTTCTATCTCTCTCCCCAACAATCAACTGGAAATCTATCCCTGGAAATCCAGAATTAAATAATAGGTCTGCTCACATCCATGACACATGAGATGTCTCTCTAATCACCCTATGAAGCTTTTAATAAATACTCGTTGGATGAATGATCAGACTGTGGGGAAAAAAAAACACCCAGGCTTAAATATCATCTCCATCACTCATGGGCTATGTGGGGTTGGCAGATTGCTTAATCTCTTAGAGTCCCATTGACTTAGATGTGCAATGGAGATAATAATCACTAGCTCTTTAGGATTCTCTGAATGTAAGGTATAATTAGCTTAGGTAATGATGAAGAGCAGAAGTCTGAGGTCCCAAAAGCATTAAGTTATTGGTTCTCTTATCCACATTCCCCAACCTGCATTGGCAGCAAAACAACTGTGCAAGCTCAGAACCTCCCTGTTGTTCTCTCTGTGTCCTGTATCCTCCCCATGTCCTCTCTCTGTCTTTCTGTGTACTCTCCATGGCTTATCTGTATCCTCTCCATGTACTCTCCATGTCCTTTCTGTGCACATAAGCGCTGATGACCAAGATTCCTGATGCCGAGAGAGTCACACATTCCAAGGCTACAACAGATAGGGCCCACTGTTCTCTCAGTCATACCCTCCTAACGAAAATAGGGGTCCCCCTAAATACAGTAAGAGTGTATACTACTTTACAGTGTGGAGTGAAGCACTGCATAAAGTACACAAGAGAGACAAGATGGACTGTGTGTAATGTGGCCTCTTATATGCCAGGTACCTTTAATGCATATGCATATTCAATTTGCATTACCTCTGTGACAGACTTATTTATCACTTTACAAGTAAGATATCTGCAATGGCTAATCTTGGGATGTCAACCTGGCTGCACCTGCAATCAATAAAATCCCAAGATGTTGGGCACTCCTATGAGGGATTTCCTTAATCACATTATTTGAAGCAGAATAACCCATCCTAATTCTGAATGTCACCTTCTGGTGGCAGTCCAGATACAAGACCATGGAGAAAAGAAGTTTTCCCTTTAGCCTGCTTGCCTTCACTCTCACTGGCAAATCCAGATATTCTGTTGCTGCAGCATTCCATCACTACTATTAAAACCAGCTTCTTCGGGATTGCTATGCAGACAAAGACCAGCAGCTCGCTGGGAATCCTCCAGACCTTCAGCGGCAGGTTGGGACTGTGAAGACAGCCAGCCTCAAGGACTGAGTAGCTACCAGACTCTTGGCATTTCCAGTGTGAAACAGACATTGCTAAACTACCCAGACTACATGCTGGGAGCCAATTTAATAAATCCCCACCTATACATATTCATTCTATATCTAGAGAACTCTGGATAGTCCACCATGTAGTTCTGTATTCACTGTATTCACTCATTTTTAAGACTACAGAAAGTCCCTAACTTTTGATAGTTTAACTTTTAATTTTTCAAATTTGCAACAGTGTGAAAGCAATACATAGTCAATTTAAACTGTACTTCAGAATTTGTGTTTTTGTCTTTTGGGGGCTCGGGATATATGGTAAAACAATGTCAAAATTGTCAGAATTAAAAGAGATTCCCTCTATAAAACTCTAATGAAAATGGAGTCAGGACAAGGCATGGACCAGAAGCATGCATACTGCCTGATAACAAGAACTACCTCAAAAGACTCAAAAATGCATCCTGTCAACAAACACAAATGAATGGATATTATTAAAAACAATACTCCGGTGTAGCTGTTCACTCGATTTGGAACAAACCACACTCGTATAATTGAACCTTATAGTCAAACATAGTTATTTCCAAACTATTTATGTCCCTTCTTCATTTTAATTTTTAAAATCCCATTTCTCTCCTCGCCATGGATATGAGCATGGCCAGCCGTGACTCTCATCTCCTGGCTGCAGCCCCTTGTCATTTGTGAATAAAGTCTTTACTGTGAAGGATTGGTCTTGGCCACTCGTTCATGTTGACAGTCTTCCTCCAAGAACCACAGCTGTAATAGACTGGCAGCCACAAGATCAAGAGAAGCAACCAGCAATGCAAAATGGGAATGTTTTTGGTATGCTCTTGTACTAAAGGCAGTTTGTTTGCTTATCTGTTTTAGTCAGGGCCTCGTGTACTCTGGGTTGGATCTGAGCTTGCTATGTAGCAACTCCTGATACTCTTGCCTCCACTTCCCAAGTCTTTAGATTACAGGGATGCACCACCATGCCCCAGCAACTAAATAAATTTTTGACTTAATATATTTTCAACTTACATTAGGTTTATTGGAATATAACTCCATTATTTACAGATAGGCACTAGTTTAAATACTTTCTAAATAAAATAGGGACATGTTCTGAACCTGGCAAGGCTTACAGTCTAGAAAGCAAGAACAAAGCAGTAAACATACAGATGATACTAAGGAACAATTGTGCAATTTTTAAGTATCCTATTTGAAAAATTACTAAGAATTCAAAGACAGTAACAACAAGCCTTAAATAGATCATGGTGCCCGACTAAGTCCCATGTAGTAGGACTACAAGTGTCAACTGTTAATGAAGCTAACCTTCTCGATACTTTCACACCAGTGAATATGTTAAAACAGAGACACTTCAGTGAGAAAGTCAGAGAATTATTTCAGTGTAAGAGTTCCTCTTCTTGTACACACACATCCCAAACTGAAATTGTAGACCTCACATCTAGAATAGGGGCCTGCTTCCCAGCTTTGAACACAGGGTTGACCTTATGGTTCCTTTTGTCCAGTAGAACATGTTAAAAGTTGTTCAGTGCCAGTACAAAGGCCAGGCCTCAAGACCTATGCCTATTTCCTCTCCTAATACATCCCGAATCACCACAGAAACAAGTCCAAACTAGCCTGCTGCATAATGACAGACATGTGGTTCAGACATTATCCCAGCCAACCATGTGACTGAAACTATCCAAGATAAATCAGACTTCTAGTTTCACCAGCCTATAGCAGGCATATGAATAAATAAATGTAGGGGGAAGCAGCCAAGGCTGATCCTTAAATAGTCTTCCAACTGACCTGTGAAGTTCATGACTGTAGCCCCAGAGTTTTAAAGGGGAGGGAAAGAAATGGGGAATGGGAGGGAAGGAAAAAGGACACACACACACACACACACACACAGAGAGAGAGACAGAGAGAGAGAGAGAGAGAGAGAGAGAGAGAGAGAGAGAGAGAGAGAGAGAGAGAGAACCATTCTGTTCAGGGGCTCAGAGATAATTGCTGCTGCTTCAGCTATATTGTGGCCAAAAGAGACAATGGCATAAGGTAAGGTTGCAGAGGAAGGCAGGAACCAGATCTTACACTGGTGTGTCATGCAATACAGTCACCTCAGGCTCTAGAGAAAAGGCTTGTCAGTTCAGAGCACTTGCAGTGCAATCATGAGGACCATAGTTCAGATCCTAGCACCCATGTAACAAGCCAAGCTTAGACCAATTGCCCTAACACTGGGTGGGGTAGAGTCAGGAAGATCCCCAGATTGCTGACTGGTAGCCAAGCTGACACAGTCCTAGGTTCAATAAAATACCTTGATTCAAAGTAATAAACCAGAGAGAAAAGAGGTAGAGGATGACACTCAGTAACTTCCTCTGGCTTCCACATATGTACAGAGGCACACACACCTGTGCACACATATGTGCATGCACCTGCAAACATACATACACACTCACACACATGTGCATACATAATTTTAAAAAGAGCATAAATCCATTAATCTCAAAAGCAGGTATAAGTTCAGCAGCTCTGAGAGGGCAAGTCCACTAGTCAAAATTAGATAAGTATCACTGTGTCTCTAAGCTGTCATTAAAAGTCTGTCTGGTCCCCAAATGATGTCTCAGGACATCAGAATCACTAATTACCCCCTCTTGGTAATGTGTCAGAAGTGAGGAGTGTCAGGTTCTATTCCAGGACTACTGATTATGACTTTGGAAATGTAGCTGAGATCATTGATTTGCCATTTTAGCTATTTTAAATGCATGATTCTGAAGCATCGAGTTATTCACAATGTCGTGTTGCTTATCACTCCAAATAAATGTTTTGTAACCATTCTCATTATCACCTGCCCCTAACACTGTAACCTCTGACCTTTCTGATCCAATAACTATGTTTATTCATGAGACTTTGTATAAATGGTGTGGTGGTCAATGTCAACTGTCAATTTGATAAAACCAGCAGTCATCTGGGAGACAGCTGGGCATGCCTGTGAAGGATGGGAAAACTCACCCACTGCAGGTGGCACCATTCCCTGGGCAGGGTCCTGAACTATATAAAAAGGAGAAAATGAGCTAAGCACGGTAATGTATCACTCTCTGCCCCCTGGCTGTTTACTCTATGTTACCTGCTGTTTCAAGCCCTCCACTACCTTGACTGCTCAAAAATCATAGACTACACCCCTGAACTATGAGCCAAAATGAGCCCTTTATCTCTTTGGTTCCTTTTGTTGGGGTATTTTAATCACAATAAGGGAACGGAAACTAGGGTAAGTGCAATCATACAGTATTCTTCTCTGTGCCTAGTGTATCTCATGTTTCTTTTGAAGGCTCATTTGAACTACATACCTTTAGATAACTAACACTTTTGCCTGCACAAACCAAGCTTTGATTATTCCTTCCTACATGAGTGGACATACCAGTTGTTTCCATATGTTGGAAATTGTGACTAAAGCTACAAAAGACACTGGCATACAAAACTGGGTCTCTGTTTTCAGTCCTTTTGAGAGTATCAACCTAGGGGTCACATGACGATTCTGTGTTGTAATTTTGAGGGACAAAAAAAACATTTTCAGTATCTGTACTATCTTATATTCACACCCAGCAAGGTAATAGGCTACAGGAGCCCATGCCCTCATTCCCACTTCGTTTCCTATTTTTTAAATGCTATAGTTGTGTGATTTCAGTAAAGGTGATCATATCATCTTGGTTTTTATTCCATTTGTCTGACTGATAATGCTGAATATCCTCTCACGGGCTCTCTGCTCATCTTTGGAGAAATGTCTACTTAGATCCCTTTAACATTTTTCAATTTTTGTTTACACTTTAGTCATTCCCTATAAGATTATACCTACCCCAACCCCTCCAACTAGTTGGCTTACATCCTGGATGGTAAATCCTTAAAGACACACAGTTGGAAAATATTTTCTCTTATCATATGGAATTTATTTTCATATGCTTATTAATATCCTTTGATGAAGTCTAATTTACCTACATTTTGCTTTTGCTGCTCGTGCTCTTTGGTGGCATAACTAAGATGTCACTGCAAAATCAAAGATCATAGGATTTGCCCCTGTTTCTATTCCTTCATGGCATTAACTCACATTTAGATTGTTGGTCCATCTGGGATTGACTTTTTTATATGTTGTAAGCAATAAACCTAGTTTTAGTCTTTTGCATGTGGAAATCCAGCAACATTTGTAAAAGAAACTATTATTTCCCCTCAGTGGCCATAACATTCTTGTCAAAACTGGGCCAATTCCCTGGAAAGGTGGTTCAGCTGCTAGTAGCACATGCTGCTCTCGAGAAGGGCCTGATTTCACTCCCGGCACCTACACAGCCACTCACAACAGTCTGGAACTCCCAATCTGCAAAAGGCTATGCAAAAGTCATGCACATGGTGTCTAAATATACATGGAGGCAAAAAATGTATATAAGATAAAAATATTTTTAAAAATCAAAATAGCCATACAATACATGGTTTTATTTCTAGTCTCAGTTTTCTTCAATTGAAATACATGTCTATCCTTATGCTAATGACATGATGGCTAAAGCTTTGTGAAGTTTCAAAATCAGGAAATTAAGTCTTCCACATGTCTTTCTTTTTAAAGTTCTTTTGGATAGTAAGGGCTGATATAGCAGGTCCATATGAATTTGAGGATCAGATTTTCCATGTTAGAATTTTGATACTGTTAATCTCCCAATTAATGAAAAGAAAATGTCAATCATTTATGTAGATTTATTTAATTTCTTTTTTGCAAAGTTTTATAGTTGTAGAAATACAAGCCTTCTGTTTCCTTGTTGGAGACAAGGAAAAACATTGCCAGGTTTTTTACTCCTTTAGATACTCTTGTGTGCTAGAGGGAGTGAGAACCATTCTTTTCACTTGCTTTCCAGATTACTTCTTGTGGCTTACAAATCATCATGGACACTTGTGAGTTAATTTGTAACCTATGACTGCTGAAGTCATCTGTGA
Source organism: Cricetulus griseus (assembly GCF_003668045.3). NCBI lineage: Eukaryota > Metazoa > Chordata > Mammalia > Rodentia > Cricetidae > Cricetulus > Cricetulus griseus. The sequence goes on along the minus strand of NC_048596.1, from coordinate 147,221,890 downwards.
GCTTTAGCAGCTTTCTTATAGACTTTTAGGATGGTCTATATACTCCACCATCTCTGCAAACAGAGCTGGTTTTGCACAGAGACAGCTGACTGACCTGGGCTAGAAGGAGCTCAAAGACTATGGACTAATAGCTAGGGAACCTGCATGGGACCAAACTATGCCCTCTGAATGTAGGTGACAGTTATGTGGCTCGATCTGTTGGCAGTGCAGGGAGGGCCTGGCAGTGGCACCAGGACCTATCTCAGGTGCATGAACTAAATTTTTTGGAGCCCATTTCCTACGGTGGGTTACCTTGCTCAGCCTTAATACAGGGAGGAGGGGCTCGGTCCTGCCTCAACTTGGTATGTCAGACTTTGTTGATACCCCAAAGAAGGCCTTAGCCCCTCTGAGGAGTGGATGGGGGTTGGGGAGGGGGAGATGTGGAAGGTGGGAGAAGAGGGAGGGAGAACTGGGGTTGGTATGTAAAATGAAATATAAATTTTTTAATAAAAAACAGATGCTTTTGCCTATTCCTTTCCAATTTGAAAACAATCTGTTACTCATTCATTTGCACTAGTTGGAACGTTCAGAAGGATGTGGCACATCGTCGGTGTTTTCTTTGCCTTGCTCTTGATCTTTAGGGGAAAGAGGTCAGTCCTTCTTAGTTGAAGATGATGCATGTTCTGGGGTTTTCTCTTATGCCCCTTCTCATCTCCCGAATCCTCCTGTTGCTAGTATTCTGAGTATTCTCAAGTCAGAGAGAATGTTGCAGTTCTCATAAGCATTAAGAGTCATTAAGGGTACTGTTAAGAATGTCAATAGCAAAGACATGCTTTTGATGTTCATTTTTGCTTTAAGTAAGCTAAGTTGTTAGGAGCCAGGTGATTGAACCAAACAGCCATTATGGTGACCCGGCTACACTGAACACTCTAGTGATATATTGGGAACACTGGATGCAAAAAGTAAGACAACTGCAGACAGGATCTCTGCTCCAGCCACGACTGCTCTAATAAGTTTGCACCAACTTCAATGTGCTCTGAATGTGCCAGCTCTCCCTGATGCTATTCTCACTCAGGACAAGTGGCAGAGCACTTACTCCAATGACTCAACAAAGGGTGTGACTGGTATTTATATAAGATTTACAGTTGATGGACCCGAAAGCTGTGTTATCAATAACACAAAATAAAATCCTCCATGTGCATGCCATACTCACACCACAGACCTTCCTGACACAGAGCCATACTTCTGTTATTTTATTTTATTTTTGTAAGGCTTATTCTGTGTTGCCTCCTGGTATTGCAGAATTGGTCCCAACAGAAGGAGTTCTGAGAGTTTCTTTCTTTGCCTACATGCACATTTTATTGTGAGCAGAGCGGGCTGGGCCAGTAGCATGAGAAGCAGCAAGTGAGGTGCTGCAACAGTAGTAGGCATGAAAAGACACATTAAGAGTTAAAGACAAGAAACAGGAGCAGAAATTGCAAGAAGCAGAAAAAGATGGCAGAAGTATTGAGAAGACAAAAGACAGAGATGCTAGAAGAGACTAGAGGTTGCAACAAGCCGAAGCAGGAGCTGAAACTTCGGGGATTACAAACCCTGATTGCCAGAAGAGCTCTAGTGGGTTAAAGGCTGAGAGTTCTAACAGCCCAAGCTCAGAACTGTAGTATTACCTTCTGTTAAGAGCCAGGGTGCTGACACCCAATATGCAGATGCTGTTATGCTACCTGATGCCAACTACTCCTTTCCTTAGCTGCTGCTAAAAGTCAAGGCTCACACTAACTGTCAAGTGCCAGGACATAGGCCGACAGATCTCAGAACAATGTGACTCTGACTGGAGCACCTAGAGCTATGAGTCTCTGCCTTCCAAATCTTCTAGTCCTCAAAGCCTATTGCTAGAAGCCTCTGAGTCTGTCAGTCGAACCCAAAGGCCTTCGACACACAAGGACCCAGAATGATTACTCCACCCACTTGACGTTTGAAACTGGGTCCAGCATGGATGGCAGCCAAGTGACTGCTTACACTGTTAGGAACTAGGAACAGGCACAGCAATTTTCAAGTGTGTCCTTGGCTTTGTGACATGGCTTTGTGGGTGTGTTTGGTTGGTTTTGGGTTTTTGTTTTTAACTTTCATTCTACAAATTCTGACTTTTTTTATTTAGCCTGCATCTAGGATGTGGTACACTGCTTTTGAATATGTTATTTAGTTTGGTTTCCTTGTGCATTGTGAAGCATGTTACATCTATATTAAGAAATAATGGTCCACAATTTCCTTGACTTTGATATTTTTATGTGGCTTTTGGAATCGTATTTTCTGTAAAATTGGAATATTATCCTCCCTTGAAACATGTTAACTTACTGCCTCTGGCCTCCATGCCTTCTGATGAGGAGCTAGCTGCCAATTCGATATGAAAATAATGTTTCTCCTCCTGCAAAGTGTCTCTTCTTTGTGTACAGGTATGTGCTTGCCAATATGAGTGGGTGCATGTGTGTACAGATGCAAGTACATGTGTATACATGTATATTAGTGGCCAAAGGTCAACCTTGGATGTCATTCCTCAGAAACTACATGCCTTGCTTTTAGAGACAGAACCTGTCATTGGCCTGGGGGTCACTAAGTAGACTAGCCTGCTGCCAGCAGACCTAGAGGTCCTCCTGGCCCTGCTTTCCCAGCTGAGATTACAAGAACATGCCAGTACACCTGGCTTTTGTACATGAGTTTGGGACTAAGCTCGGGTTCTTATTCTTATACAGCAGACACTTTACCAGCTGAGATATTGTCCCAGCCTCTTTTGGTCTTGTAGTCAAATCTTGGTATGGGGATCTTTGTGTTTATCCCACTTGGAGTTAAACATGGATGATTCAATTCATGCATCTCATGGAGCTTTCTCAATTCCAGCCGCTGTTTCTTCATACAACCTGACTTGCCCTTTCTGTTCTTAGATCCCTAGAGGGCACATCCATCTATTTTATAGTAAATTCCAGGCCCCTGGGCTCATTTTTCTTCATTTATTTTTCTTCTTGCTTCCCAGACTTGTTAATTTTAATCATCTCATTTTCAGGCTCAGTAAGTCTTTCCCCAGCCTGCTCAAATCTGTTGTTGAATCCCTCCAGTGAATTTTTAGATTTTTAATTGTCTTTTTATCTGTGGAATATCTGATTCATTTTGATACTTCCTATTGCTATTAATATTCTTGTTTTGTTTGTTCATCACTTCCCTGGTTTCCTGGGTTCCTAAACACTGGAACACATTTAAGACCTTCATTTTAAAAAAGCTTTTGCTTAATTTGAGTTTCCTCAGAGATATTTTTGCTTCACTGGATAATAATATTTCCCTCATTCATTTCTTGCCCTGTAGTTTTATTTGGACATTTTGGGAGTGTGTGAACACTGAAGTGCAGGTACTCTGGATGGTAATCTCCAGGTTTCTGTGTTTTCTGGTCTTTCCTCTTTCTGGCTGCCAGACAATATGCTTGTCTGTTTCTTTGGTGATTTATTGGATGGATTTGCCAAGGCTGTCTTCCTTTTTATGTGTGCTCACTGTAGTCCCTGCTCTGTTCTTGTGTTAGAAACTTTTCCTTGGACATCTTGAACAGTTGCACGGGAGGGCAGAGAATATCCCAGAATAGCCATGTCTTGGCAGGTTAGCTTGCACTGATCTTGGGGGTTAGCCTGAGATAAAAGCAGAGGGCATTTTCAGGTCATTTATGGCCAGGAATTTAAACTGACTCATGCAGGACACTTTCTACATACCCTAAATATATAGGTGTTTCATGTTTATGTTGGGTGACCTAGTATGTGTCTTTCCTTTACTCTCTTGCCCCACACAGTTACAGGTTATTAGCCTTGGTATTTTGCTTATTATCTGCCACTTTGCTCATGCTGAACAGTTCTGAGATAGTTGAGATCCAGACCAATGTCAGGCTCTCACAGTCCCTGACATTTAGAGCAGACACAAAAATAACTAATAAGCAAAGTCTCTATTCACTCCACAATCTGGGAACTCCTTTCCTGCCCTGGGTACAGACAGTTATGTCTCCAAGACTTGGTGAAATGACACTTTAAATGCCATAGAAGAGTAAGGCAAAATTGAGCAGAGTCCGTAGGCTAGCACCACTGTGTGAATGTTGTCTTTGTGTTGAGGCACTGAGTTACTAGAAACCTTTGGTTTTGAAGTTTCACCAAATTTAGTTCTGTACATTTCTGCTTACTTTCTAATGTTTATTTTGTTGTTGTTGTTCTGGATTTGTTTGTTTTGAGAAAATGTCTCACTATGTAGACCCAGCCTGACCTCAAACTCACAGACATCTGCATGCCTCTGCTTCCCAAGTGCTAGGACAAAAGATGCATACTACTATGCCCAGCCAGAGTCTAATTTTTGTTTGGTTGCTTTAAATATTTTCAAAATAGGAATGTTTGTCTGGGTGTGCATATGCAAACCAGATATGCAATGTCCTGGGAGCTGCCCATGCCACCATATTGCTGACTTCCATCTACCTGCATTTCACAGAGCTATCCCAATAATTATCAGAAGTTAATTACTGACATCTCACATTCTGTTGAAAATTTTTACAAAGCAGGCAAAACTCTAATCAACACACAGATCACTACATTGGTGACATAAAGTTTGAGCCTTCAAACTTATTAAATCCAAATCAATTATTAAGTTTTATAGTAGAAATTCTTAAATTCTACAGTTCAGATTCTCAGCAAGTATATCTTGGTATACACAGAATCTGAGTTTTAAAGCCTTCTCATGGGATGTTTATGTTTTCCAGGATGGGGAACTAGTCATTTCCCTTCATTATAGACTCCAAAGTCCAAAGAAAAATCTGGCTTTACCAGGAAATCCCTCTCTACAGGGCAAGAACCAACTTGGGTGGGAATGGAGACACATATGTCTGTATATTCTTTGTAGCATAGCAAGGTGGTATTTAAACACAGACATACTCAAATATGTGGATTATTACCCTTAAAATTGTCATATTCTGACTATGTATGATATATGAAAGAGTAGAAAACAAAATACAGCATGTCCATGTCCACCTGGCCTTCGTGCTCTTACCATGACTGCAGGTTTGTATGTGCATTATCAATGAGGTCCCCCATCCTTTCTTCTGAAGAAGCAAACTATTCTATAGTTGATGCTTATAATTCTGTGCATTTGACAGCTTATTTGGAACTGAATCAATAAGCAATATGTTGGACCATATTGCATTTAAAATATGGAAGAGATCTAATACAGTAATTTTCTTATGGTACTTTCATTCAACACATCACTGAGTTTATCATCTCCTAGTAAGATTCTATTATAGTTCATTTGAACATTCTCCTTTTGGTGGACAACTAGTTGTGTGGTTTTTCAGTTTTTTGAGATGACAATAACCCAAACCTGCTATAACTATGTTTATACATCTGTCCCTTGGTATATTACCAAGATTTTCTTTGATAATTATATTGAGGTACTAAAGTCCTGTGTAATAAGGTATACAGATTAACAAAAGAAAAATCTAAGTCACTCTCCTTTTTGGCTTTGTCAATTACAGTTCCCACAATGGGCTCATTGCTCACATGCCCCCCTCAACATTTAGCTGCCTGATAGGTGAAGAAATGTTATCAAATCAGCTATCTGAGTTTGCATTTCCAATGCATCCTTTTGCTGCACTCCCCAGCTATTCACGTTTCTCCTCTAGGAAAATGTCCTCTCTCATCTTCTGTCTGAAGTCCTGATGACTCTGTGAGTCTTACTGACTTATAGTGTGACTTTAACAGATGCTTATTTATTTATTTAGCTGTTTGAGCCTATTGTCAAGACCTCTTTAATGGAATTTTAAACTTTATATAGTAGTAGTAGTAGCAACAGTAGTAGTGGTAGAACCACCAATATTTCCTTTAATGAACTTACATTTTTTTAAATTTATTTTCCTTTTATTGAAAATATTTTTCTCACATAATATATCCTGATCATGGTTTCCCCTCCCTCTACTCCTCCCATTTTCTCCCCATCTCCCTTCCCATCCAGATCCATTCCCTTTCTGTCTCTCATTAGAAAATAACAAAAGAACATAAATGGGCTTCTAAGGCAGAATAACAAAATAAAATATAATAGATACAACCAAAACAAAAACATTGACATTGGACAAAACAAACAAACAGAAGGTAAAGAGCTCAAGAAACAGAGCCCCACTTGTACACTCATTCAGGAATCCCATAAAATAACTGGAAGTCTTAAAATATTCAAAGGTCCTTGCGCAGACCCATGAAGGCCCTGTGTATGCTGCTTCAGTCTCTGTGAGTTTACATGAGCTTTGCTCATATTGATTTAAAGGGCCTTGTTCTCCCAGTGTCCTCCATCCCCTTTGGCTCTTGCAGTCTTTCTGTCTCCTTTTCCTTGGGGTTCATTAGCTTGCATAATTTATGTTAAGGCTTCTAAATATGTACAGCTATTATGTCAATGGTAGTTGTCTCTTGGAAATCTGCTCTTTTCTCAAGGGAAACGCAGGGGGAGTGGAGCTGGAAGAGATAAAAGAGGGGACACTAGGAGGAATGGAAGGAGGGGAAACTATATTGTATGAGAGAAAAATCTATTGTCAATTAAAAAAAACAGTATATTTTAAAATACAACTTGTCTACCCTGAGATCATAAAGAATTGAATTCAATTATAATTGCAATTGATTTTTGTATGTAAAATGCAGGTGTATACCAAAAGTATTCCCTGACACTGAACACAGAACATTAATGTGTGGTGTCAAACATTCACCTGTGTGATATGTACACATTTTAAAATAGCCGAAACACATGAGTTATTATTGCTAAGCCCCCTTTCCTCATTGGTCAGAAATGGCACTTCTGTCATGCATCAAGCCTGCCAAGCTGCTGCATCTTACGACACGGCCTTTTCAGCATCTTTTCTGTTCTTTTGGTTATGGGCTGCTTTTTGCAGTGATAGCATGCTCCATGGGTTTGCAATAACTTTATAATAAGCTTTCAGACCCGACAGAACAAATTCTTCCTTTTTTCTTCTATAGAAAATGTCTTCATTATTATTCACTTCTGGTCTTCCATTAGGATTCTAGAATCCACTGATAGATTCCAACACACACACACACACACACACACACACACACACACACACACACACACACACAATTCCATTGTGCAATTATTACAAGTTCACTGAAGCTAGAAATCACTGTGAAAATTTGTGACATTTTAACTATGTCAAGGTTTCTTCTCCAATAATATAATACCACTTCTTCCTATGTAGATATATTTCAGTGATATTTTAAAAGATTTTAACACTTTAATAATTTCATACAGTATATTTTTATTATATTCACCCCTTCTCCAACTCCTCTAAGATCTAACCCCATTCCTGTTTGCCCTATCCATCCAGTTCTGTGACCACTACTTATTGTTAAATGTATTGCGTGCAATTTGTGCTGTCGACTTAATTACTATGTGTAGGTGACATGTCAGGGCACCAGTGTGTAGGTGTGGGTATGTTATGTGGGTGTGGGTGTGGGTATGGGGGGCTTTGTGGATGTGGGTGTGAGTGTAGGTGTGGATTTAGGTGTGGTGTTAGTGTGTGTCTTAAAGTGAGTGGTGGTATGGGTGTGACTATGAGTATGGGTAGAAGTGTGGACATGTGGGGTGAGTGTGGATGAGGTGTGGGTGTTAGTTTGAGTCTGAGTGTGAATGTGGGTGTGGGGTGGCTTGGTCTGAGTGTGGGTGTGGGGGCATTGGTGTGAGTCTGGGTGTTAGTGAGAGTGTGACTATGCATATGGCTGGTAGTGTGGGTATGACTGTTGGTCTACCTACCAGGGGCCACACCTTCAAAGCTTTAATAGATTCCCAGCTAAGGATGGCACTTCATGCTCATATACACTCTCCTTGCTTGGATTTTGTGTGGCTGGAGTTCTCGCCGGCTGAGTGCTGTCACGTCACTATGAGTTCATGTGTGCAGCTTCTATTGTACCCAGAAAGCAAAACTGTGTTGTAATCACCTACCCCTGTCCCCTCTCCTGTGATGACTGACTCCTTAGCCTTGGGAGGCTGGAGAGACTCAGGTGTCCTATTTAAGGTGGTTTTTAAAAATAAAATGTTTAACTTTCTTAGTATTTGTATTGGTGATCTTTTGACACTGTAAATGATACTGATACTTTTAATTTCTCCACAATCTGTAGCTTTGTTGCAGCAACACAACTGGCTATTTCCTTGATTTTATACCTATCACTCTGTGCTCTCTTGTCAGTATTGATAAATTGGGAATCCTCTTTTAACATGGTTGATTTAAATTTTTGTAAATAATTCTACTTCTTTTTAATGACGTCTTGCTTGGCTGCTGGCCTCTAGTCTACAGCCAACACAGACACAGAGACAATAAGCACCATGTAGTATCTTGCTTTGCTAGGAGCACTCCATGTTTAAACTGCAAGCCTGATATTTTACGTGTGTTTATTTTATATACCCTATTAGTTCAGTGAAGTTTCCTTCCATTGCTAGTTTGCTAAGAATCTTTTACCATGAGTCAATATTGAATTTTATCAGTGCACTCCTTCTCTGCCTCTTGAGATGACCCCGAAACTTCCCCTTTTGTCTGTTTAATATGGAAGATTACATTAACACAGTAATACATTAAAACAAATATGCATTGTTGAAATAACCAATTTGTGTGTGTGTGTCTGTGTGTAACACACACACACACACACTTTCTTTAGATCTTTTAATATAATCCTTCAAAAGTAAGCTGGCTTGTGCAATCCTTTTTAAGCAGTTTTAACCCAGCAGGAAAATCGAGATCCCATATCCTCCTAGTCAGACAGGAAGTACTCTTGTGCACACTGTTCTCCAGAAGGGATGATGCAGGATTGGATTACCTCCTGACTGTGCTGCAACTGAATGCCATAGGGCATCTTAGCTGAGCGGTTATTTGGTGGACACAGTATATGACAAAAATACTCCAAAATTTTACCCCTCATAGATGTTTCAACAAAACATAGCATCTATTCGTCATGCTCTCAAGACAAAAGTGGACTTGTAAGTACTTAGGACACTGTGATCCTGCAAAACAAACAACATAAAAGTATCAAGCCTGGGTCGCAAAGGGCCCAATATGTTTCTGCTTTATCTCTGGAAACCCTACTCAGCCATCAGGTATAAAAGCCTGGACCAAAGTCCTGGAAAATAGAGATATTCAAGAGAAGTGAGCTAGCCCAACTAAGGCCACTGTAGGAGAGCCAGAAAACCCAGTAACTGGTGTGAGTTCCTCAGGTAAACCCTATGAGAAGGCAAGAGTTCCCAGACAGGAACAGCCCTAGTCACAAGCTGAGCTCCACAGGGCCCTGCTTCCAGAGGTGAGCTGTGTTTGATCTGCTGGCATCAAAACTTGAGACCACAGATATTGAGTTACGAACTCACGTGTTCTAATGATAATAGGACTGCCTTGTGCATTTGGGTAATTTATTTATTTTTAGTGGTAATTGATGGGGAAAGTCCTTCTCTATATGTGTTTCTCTTATTGGTTGATGAATAAAACACTGTTTGGCCAATAGCCAGACAGGAAGCATAGGCAGGGCTGCCAGACCATGAGAAGGCTGGGGAAAGGGAGGTAGATGGAGGCTCAGGAAGAGATGCCATGCTGCCAAAGGAGTAACATGCCAGGTTATGGGTAAGTCACAGTCTCATGGCAATACATAGACTAATAGAAATGGGTTAATACTTAAGACAGAGCTAGTCAATAAAAGCCTAAACCATTGGCCAACAGTTTTATAACTAACATAGCATCCATGTGTTTATTTGGGGTTAATTGGCTTTGGGACCAGGTTAGACAGGAACCTCCATCTTCAGGTATTTTTTTCTCCATTTTCACTTTATTATTTTAAAGTTAATATGTGATTATTACTTTAATATTACTTATTGGCATGTATCTTTCCTCAACCATTATTTTATACCTGTCTCTTGCTTTCTCTTTAAAAAAAAATTCATTTATTTTCAATTTATGTGTCTTTGCCTGTATTATATATGTACTACATTTGTGCAGTGCCTGCAGAGGCCAGAAGAGGGCATCAGATCCTTGGAATGAGAGTCCCATGTGTGAGACACCATGAGAATGCAGGGAACAAATCCCCAGTCCTTGATAGGAACAGTGAGTGATCTCAGTCTCTGAGGCTTTCCAACATCCCCATTTTTTTCTTACTCAAACTTCTAGATTTATCTCTTCTAAAGACCACATTTGGTTGATTTTTACCTTGCTTTATATACTCATTATTTCATGCCTCTTACTGTTTTTGGACCAACTTTATAGCTTTTGTTCAGCTTCCTAATCTGTAGAGATGTAAATGTGTTTCCATCTCTCTCACCTTTCTCCTTTCATTCTAGTGCATGAATAGTCTTAAAACAGACTCTTAATTTTTTTTTTATTTTCCAAGACAGAGTTTCTCTATGCAGCGCTGGCTGTCCTCAAACTTGCTCTGTAGACCAGACAGGCCTCAAACTCCCAGAGATCCACCTGGCTCTGCCTCCCAAGTGCTGGGATTAAAGGCATGCACCACACTGCACCAGACTATGACATTTAAGAATGTTTCCACATCCCTACATGAATAATGGTGAAGTGTCAGTTACTTCCTCCAGATTCACTACTGATGTATGAAATTCCACTGTCATCATAGAACATGATCCATGAATCATCCCCATGAATTGTATGAAGACTTGTTGTCTATGGCTTTGGTGTTGTCAGTGTTCTCATGGATCTGTTTTTGTAGAGATACCATTTGCTAATTGTGTTATGTGTTGGTTACTGAATTTATACACAGTGTGACACAGATATGATAAGTGTGTTGTTTAGCTCATATGCGTACTGTTTGCCTGCTCCATCCACAGATTACTAATTGAAATACACTAAAAACCACTCAGTTGATAGATGTATTTGTTTTCCTTAAGTTATCTATTATGCATGTATATATGTATATATATTTAGTGAGTATCTTTACCAAAGAATAACATGCACATGAAAAATGCACATCATAAAGTTACCACTGATGAGTTAACATGGGCTGAATACATTGTGGAATTGCTACCTGATTCAAGAAACAAGGCCTGGACAATACTTCACATGTCACTTCTCTCCTTCCTAGCAAAAGCCTGTGTGTTAACACTATGTATCAGGCCTGCCTTCCTGGGCTTCACTTTAATAGAACAGTGAACACTCTGGAAACTTTGTTGTTGAACTCACTTCCTGGGAGGTTCAACCACATGGCCACTGCACAATGTTAATTCCTGTAGAGAATATCATTCTTAATGCTGTAAGTTGTGTATCTCATACTTTCAATGGATTTTTTCTTGTTTTTCTGTTAGGAATATTGCTGTTAAAAACATTTTGTAGCACTAGAAAGATGACTCTAAAGAGCACTTGATGCTCTTTCAGATGACTGGGGTTCTATTCCCAGAAACCATATGACAGACATAATGCATGCAGGCAGAACAGTCATGAACAAAAAATAAATACAAATAAATCTTTATGAAAACATTTTGTGCTATATGTGTGTGAGTGCATGAATGTGTGTGTGATGAATTTATACAAAGGAATAGTATTCTTATTTGGTCACAGAATAGGCATGTCTATTTCATTAATTCACACATGCATGCAGATAGATGATAGAGATAGACAGACAGACAGATAGATAGATAGATAGATAGATAGATAGATAGATAGATAGATAGATATCTAAACATCTTCCCATGGTATTTAAACAATTTTGCACTCACACCTACAGTGAATGAAGGTTCTAGTTGCTCCACATCCCAGCAAAACACCTGCTCATGTCAGTCTTGTTAATGTTAGCTTTCTAATCAGAATTCGGTAGAGTTCGAGATACAGTTTTCTCACCCTGATTACTAATCAGATGGATGCCTTTTCCTGTATTTACTAGCTTTTTGGATATTCCCTTCTAATAATGTGCCTGAAAGCATGCTTGCCTGCTCTTTAATTGGAAAGATGTTTCATTGCCTCAAGAGCTTATCTACGTGGTATGGAAAAAAGGTCTTTGTAGAAAGTAACAGATAGTAACGGCTCCAACTGTTTTATGATGTGCCTGTTTTTCACTCTTGTTTTTGATTATTTTTATTAGTTCAAATTAGGAACAAGCTTGTTTCACATATCAATCCCTTCTACTTCTTCCTCCCCGAACCGCCACCCCTCCTCCCCCACCCACGGCCTACCCCCAGACCCATCCACCCTCCACTCCCCAGGCAGGGTAGGGCCCTCAATGGGGGCTCCCCGAAGTCTACCACATCATCCTGGGCTGGGCATAGGCCCTTTCCCATGTGTCCAGGCCAAGAGTGCATCCCTTCAAGTGGGATGGGCTTTCAAAATCCCTTCTTACACTAGGGAAAAATACTAATCCACTACCAGGGGCCCCCTAGAGTACAGAGGTCTCTCATTGACATCCATGTTCAGGGGTATGGATCAGTCCTGTACTGGCCTCCCAAACAGCAGTCTGGGGTCACTGTGCTCCCCCTTGTTCAGCCAGCTGTTTCTGTGGGTTTCACCAGCCTGGTACTGACCCCTTTGTTCTTCATTCCTCCCTCTCTGCAACTAAGTTCCAGAGTTCAATTCAGTGTATATCTGTGGGTGTCTGCCTCTGCTTCCATCAGCCACTGGATGAAGGCTCTAGGATGGCATAAAAAGTAGTCATCAGTCTCATTTTAGGGGAAGGGCATTTAGGTTATCCTCTCTACCACTGCCTGGATTGTCAGTTCATGTCATCCTTGTAGATCTCTGGAAATCTCCCTAGTGCCAGATCTCTCCTTGGACCTATAATGGCACCTCTAATATGGTATCTTTCATCCTGCTCTCCTCTATTCTTCCCCCAACTCAATATTTCTGCTCCTCTATTTCCTCCTCTCCTCCCATCTTCTCCTCCTTTCATTCTGGCAGCTCCCTCTCCCCTACCTTCATGCTCCCAATTAGCTCAGAAGTTCCTGCCCCTTCCCATTCCTGGGGTCCATGCATTTTTCCCTTAGAGTCCTTCATGTTTCCTAGTTAATTTGGTGAAGAGGACTATAGGCTGGTAATCCTTTGCTCTATGTCTAAAATTCATATATGAGTGAGTACATACCATGTTTGTCTTTTTGTGACTGGGTAACCTCACTCAGGATGGTTTCTTCTAGTTCCATCCATTTGCCTGTGAATTTCAAGATTCCATTTTTTTTTTCTGCTGAGTAGGACTCCATTGTATAAATGTACCACATTTTCTCTATCCATTCTTCAGTTGAGGGACATCTGGGTTGCTTCCAGGTTCTGGCTATTACAAACAATGCTGCTATGAACATGGTTGAACATATGTTCTTGTTGTATGAACATGCATTATTTGGGTATATGCCCAGGAGAGGAATGGCTGGATCTTGAGATAGACTGATTCCCATTTTTCTGAGCAACCGCCACATTGATTTCCAAAGTGGTCTTACAAGTTCGCACTCCCACCAGCAATGGAGGAGTGTTCCTTTTTCTCCACATCCTCTCCAGCATAGATTGTCATTGGTGTTTTTGATTTTAGCCATTCTGGCTGGTGTGAAGTGGTATCTCAGAATTGTTTTGAGTTGCATTTCTCTGATGGCCAAGGATTTTGAGCACTTTCTTCAGTGTCTTTCAGCCATTTCAGATTCCTCTGTTGAGAATTCTCTATTTGGTTCTGCACCCCACTTTTTAATTTCATTGTTTGGTGTTTTATTCTTAATAATGTATTTTTACTACAAAAAATCTACTTCATTATTTTAATAAATTTCACTGTAGTAACCTACTTCTGTATGGTTGCTATGTTCTCTTCTAAACTTTCTTTTCCACATCAAGGCAATAAAGATATTCTTCAAGGTAACTTTCACTCATGGTTTGGGTTGCACTTTTGAATTGAAATTGGTTTCACACATGTGCCAGTCAAAGTTAGCTGTTCTTCCTGGGAAGCTCAGATGATGAGGCACCCGATCCCAACACAGTATCCTTCCCCTCTGTGCTTGCCTGCTAATGTGTACATTTGGAGACTCCCTCATTAAGCCTGTGCATCTGTAGAGTTCTTCATGGTTGCATAGTGACCTCTAGACTTGAAATTGATTTCACCAGTGCTTCCCCCATCTCCTCCAGCTACTTTTGACCCATTTTCCTTTGTAAAACTCCACTTTCTGATAGCATTTTAAAAGTAGTTTGGTGTAGCTTCTACATTAAGGAGAAAGAGTGAACTGAATCTTTGGAGTCAATTTGAACCCACTATTCTAACACTGCATATGAGTACCTTTCTGTAGTTTTCAAAAATAAAGTTGTTTATATCAATGTTCATACATGCTAACAGTGCATTCTGATTACCCTCTTCCCTACCGCCCTCATTCCCCCCTCACCCCCCACCATCAGCAACCTCTTTTCCCTACATGTCCCAGGCATTCATGTCTTTTTGTGTTCTTGTAAGACCCATTGCTTTCAACCAGAACTTTCTGTGACCTTGGAACTCTCCACTGGAGCCTAGTAGGCTCACCAATTGTTGCTCAAGTGGCAGCCAATTTCTTTAAATCATAACTATTAAGAACTAGAGAATTTTATCTGCTATCTTATATCAAATATTTCTCTCCTCTTGCTTTGTTTTTGGCCAATGGATATTTTGGGACTGGGACTCCTTTGCCACTCAGACCATTCTCAAATTCATCGGCTTAAGTGATTCTCCTGCATCAGCCTTCCAAGCAGCTATGTCTACAGGAACATGCCAGCACTGGAAAGGTTGTCTCATTAATTTGTTTGCTTGTTTGTTTGCGTGTTTGCTTGCTTGTTTTAATCCCCTCTTTCACTTACACTTAAATTTGGCATTTAACAAGATTTCTATTATTTCGGCCTTGGTTTACATCTTTCACATATAAACTTCACATCTACAGAAGTTAGTCAATTCTTCTATTATCTTTGTGCTTTAGTCAAATCATCCTTACTGTAATGCTGGTGGTATTTCTAATCTTATTTTCCTAAAATTAGGAAATATATTATTATTAACCAAGTAATAATTATCCATGTTTATGAAGGCTCTTAATATTTTTTTTACCAATTCTTTTTTAAAGATTGTTTTAAATTGTGTCTGGGGTGGGGTATGTGTTTATGTGTGAGTATGAAAACATGAGGGAAGATGCCTACAGAGTCCAGAGGAGGATGTCACCTGGACATGGGGTTAAACATGGTTGTAAGCCTCACAACATGGCTGCTATGAACCAAACCTGGGTCCTCTCAAAGCACAACAAGCACCCTTAACCACTGTGCCATCCCTCCAATCCATCTTTACCCATTCTTTACCTACTTAACAATGTGCACTTTCTTCAGAGGATTTTTTTTTAATGAAAACTTGTTGGTCATAAACTAAGAGTGTTGTCTGTCTTTGGATGTTATTATCTTACCATCATCCTCAGCAACACATTAAGCTGTGACTACACAGTTACTTTGAACAGTTCTTTTCTCTCCAAAATCTGAAAATACTTCCCTCCTGTCTTTTGGCTTATGCTTTAGATATTTAAAAACTACCTATTTGATCCAAAACATTCTTTTGCTTTAAAATTGTGTCTTTTTCATTGGTTACTTTTAATATCTTCTTTGTGTACTATATTATTAAAATCTTCCAGAGTCCTTTCTTCTTTGTATTTGAGGTTTGCAAGGTGCTACTGCAAAGCAGCCCTTTAAGAGAGAGACTCTATGTCCTTACCCCTAACCTCCAGATTTCATCACATGACTTGCTTTGGACAATGACCCATTAGCCATGTGATCAATTAAAAGAGCCTTTAACAGCACAAATATAAGGTCTTGCTTTCCCCCAATGCTCAGAATCCTAAGGCTACCCTTTAAAGAAAGACGCCTGAGCTCTGCCACTGGAGAGTGAGATGCCAAAGGACAATGCAGGGGCATCTTAGCTCACCTTGGCCACATGTTGAGGGGTCAGCTAGCTACAGGTTCTCCGGGGAGCCCAGCGGGCACAAGCATAGTCAATCAAAAACAGAAATGCTACTGGGCCTGGGAGCTAAGTAAAATTATTCTTTAGAGCTCTGCATTTTCTAAGTGACTTGGGCTATGACAGGTAACACAGTGTGCATCCTTGTACTTCCAGTAACGGTATTCAACTGTTTTGACAATAGAGAAAAATGTTAACAATTATATTTATAATATCCCCTGTAACATTTCTCTCTCTTACATTCTCTAAATTTAATTTGGAAATTAATTAAACATTCCTAAGTTTTTCACATAGATAGGCAAATAAATACTAACATGTGTTACATATTGGACATATGTTGACTATATAGTAGATACCATACATGTAAACTTATCTATGAACACACATTAAACAGGTGGATAAACTTTATATTTATCCTTCTTTTCTGTATTTTATCTTCTTCTTGCCTTCCTTACTTCTGCAGAGCTATCAGGAGAATGACCTTTGCAATAAGTGCCCTTTTGTAGATGCTCTCCCCATCTGTGCCTCAGCCAATGCTTTGCAGATGACTTTCAAAAATCTTACCTCCCCTAATGACTAGAGTTTTCATTTCTACAAGTGTTTTCAGTTCAGCCTCTTCCAGTCAAATATATCATCTCTGGTTAGCACATATTCTTTAATGTCATGTTTCTCTACATGTCTCAAAACTAGGTATTTAAAAAATATATATTTGCTAATTTCATTTCTGCAGTCCTTGAAGGACTAACTGAACAATATTTCACTTTTCCCATTGTCACCCATGATGATTCATAAACCCCTACTTTCAACAATTAATCAGTGGGATATTTCTAGAGGGCTGACTGAGAGTGACTTCCCCAAAGTTAATTTGCATTACTAGTCAGGAAATGCAAGGTACCAACCAAGGACCCCTTGAAGATCATTTACTAATATTCAAGGATGCATTAAACCTAGGGCGATGCCCACATGATGACAGGGCTAAGGTGAAATGCTCAGAAAGCACCTTTTGTTCTCATCTGGAGAAGAGGGGGAAGCAGGCTGGTTTCTGAACCATCTGGCTTTGCTAAGTAACAGAGTCTGCTCTGCCTCACCTCCTCTGAGCCCTAACTTTATTTCAGAAGTTTCTATCCAATTCTGTGACATGCAAGGGATCTAAGGAGCTTCACACTTCACACTGTTGGAATTTGGCATTTCAACTAGAGTTTTCACATATTGGTAGTAGGGGTACAGAATGGATCACACAGTTTGTAAAATAATTTGGCAGTTTCCTATGAACTTGAACATTGATTTCTGACTTGGTGATCCCATGCCTACATATTTACATAAATGAACAAAACTTTTTACTCACACAGAAATCCATCTGCAAATAGATAGTGCTTTATTCATAATTACTAAAAATTGAAAACATTCAATTGTCCATCCATTGAGAAATGGCTTAACAGGCATGTATGTCTTTGTGAGCTTTTATTGTTAACCTGACATATCCTAGAGTCACCTGAAATGGGAGTCTCAATCAAGGGGTCACTCAGATGAGACTGGCCTGTGGGAATGTCTGTGGGAGATGGTCTTGATTATTAACATTATGGCATGCAAGTGGTCCTGCCACAGATAGTCATGTTCTATATAATAAAGTTACCTAAGCATAAGCCTGAGACTAAACCATCAAGCAGCACTCCTCTACAGTTTCTGATTCAAGTTCCTGCTTGAGTTTCTGTCCTGACTTCTCTCAATGATGGGCCGTAACACAAAGTAGAAGCAAAATAAATCCTTTCTTCTCCTAAGTTGCTCAGTCATGATATTTATGACAGCACCAAAAGGTAAACTTATATACAGTGGTTTATTCATACTGAAAAACTGGTATATTACCAACAATAGAAAAGAGTAAACCACCCAAAATACAAGAACCTGGGTGAATTCCAATGTGCATAGTTATATAAATGTCCATATGCACAACTGATTTCATTTATAGAACATTCTAGAAATGCAAAACTAAAGTGTCAGAACAGACAAGTGGCTTGGGATAGGAAGGACAAGAGGAATAACCTACAGAAGTTGTGATAATTCTTATATTCATATCAGCTTCAGCTGTACATTCAGAAAGGTGACTTTTACTAAGTGTAAATTATAACTTAAATTTTTTTTGGTTTTTTGAGACAGGGTTTCTCTGTGTAGCTTTGGAGCCTATCCTGGCACTTGCTCTGGAGAACAGGCTGGCCTCAAACTCACAGAGATCTCCCTGCCTCTGCTTCCCGAGTGCTGGGATTAAAGGCATATGCCACCAACGCCTGGCATATCTTAATTTTAAAAGGAAAAAAAACCAAGGTGGTGACAAAAAACCAACGTTCTAGGTCTCTAGTTTGGAAAATTCTATCCTGGTTTTTCTATCTCCTTCATATATTTAGTCCCTAAAGGATTCTTATTGTAAGTACAATGATGAAATTTTAAAAATTTCGCCTGTAGTTTGTCAGGCATTTATAGTTATTTCAAATCAGGAGGACTTTTAAAATGTCAAGTCTGTCCTATTGCCAGAAGAAAAAGTCTGTCATTCCTTACAGAACAAGAGTATTTTAAAATTTCATGGTGTCCAATGCCACATCTGACAGAGGACTGATTTCCAAAATATATAAGGAGCTCAAGAAGCTAGCCACCAAAACACCAAACAATGAAATTAAAAAGTGGGGTGCAGAACCAAATAGAGAATTCTCAGCAGAGGAATCTGATATGGCTGAAAGACACCTAAGAAAGTGCTCAAAATCATTGTCCATTAAAGAAATGCAACTCAAAACAACTCTGAGATACCATCTCACACCTGTCAGAATGGCTAAAATTAAAATACCAATTACAATCTATGCTGGAGAGGATGTGGAGAAAAAGGAACACTCCTCCATTGCTGGTGGGAGTGCGAACTTGTAAGACCACTCTGGAAATCAGTATAGTGGTTGCTCAGAAAAAGGGGAATCAGTCTACCTTAAGATCCAGCCATTCCTCTCTTGGGTATATATATGCCCAAATAGTGCATGTTCATACAACAAGGACATATGTTCAACCATGTTCATAGCAGCATTGTTTGTAATAGCCAGAACCTGGAAGCAACCTAGATGCCCCTCAACTGAAGAATGGATAGAGAAAATGTGGTACATTTATACAATGGAGTACTACTCAGCAGAAAAAAGCAATGGAATCTTGAAATTTGCAGGCAAATGGATGGAACTAGAAGAAACCATCCTGAGTGAGGTAACCCAGTCACAAAAAGACAAACATGGTATGTACTCACTCATATATGAATTTTAGACATAGAGCAAAGGATTACCAGCCTATAATCCTCTTCACCAAAGAAACTAGGAAACATGAAGGACTCTAAGGGATAAATGGTCCCCAGGAATGGAAGTGGCATGAACTCCTGAACTAATTGGGAGCATGAGGGTAGGGGGGAGGGAGCTGCTACAATAAGAGCAAGAGAAGAGGAGTAGAGGAGAGGAAATGGAGGGGCAGAAATATTGAGTTGGGGGAAGAATAGAGGAGAGAGAGCAGGATGAGAGATACCATATCAGAGGGAGCCACTATAGGTCCAAGAAGAGATCTGGAACCAGGGAGATCTCCAGAGATCTACAAGGATGACACGATCTGACAATCCAGGCAATGGTGGAGAGGATAACCCAAAAACCCATCCCCTAAAATGAGATTGATGACTTCTCTTTATGCCATCCTAGAGCCCTCATCCAGTGGCTGATGGAAGCAGAGACAGATTCCACAGAAATACACTGAGCTGAAATCGGGAATTTAGTTGAAGAGAGGGAGGAATGAAGAGCAAAGGTGTCTGTACCAGATTGGAGAAACCCAATTGGCTTGAACAATTGGCTTGAACAAGGGAGAGCACATTGACCCTAGATGCTGTCGGGGAGGCTGATCCAGACCCCTGAACATGGATGTCAATAAGGAGGCCTCTGCACTCCAGGGAGCCTCTGGTGGTGGATTAGCATTTTTCCCTGGTGCAAGAAGGGACTTTGAGAGTCCATCCCATGTGAACGGTTACACTCTGGCCCTGACACATGGGGAAGGGCCCAGGACCAGCACAGGAAGATTTGGTGGACTTTGCAGAGCCCCTGTTGAGGGCCCTACCCTGCCTGGGGAGTGGTGGGGTAGGCTGGGGTGGGGGAGGAGGGATGGGGGTGAGGAGAGGGAGAGGGAGAAGTGACTTACATGTAAAACAAGCTTGTTCCCTAACTAGAACTAATAAATAAATAAATAAATAAATAAATAAATAATATTTCATGGTGTTAACTTTTCAGCACATTTTATCACAGTACCTTCATGTTTCCACAAAAAACAATGCAGTTACTGTATCATCTTCATAGCAAAGAGAACCAAACTCAAAGAAGCTGAAATTTTACTTTATGTATGAATAGATACTTGCCCCAGATTCAGTTAACACAAACAAGAAGCCAGCCAAGAAAGCTAGCTCCAAATGGTGCTGGTCATAGTCTTTGGCAACCTCAAAGCTAGTCCCCAGGAACATACCTCCTCCAACAAGGCCACACCTCCTAATCCTACCCAAACAGTTCAACCAACTGGGAATCAAGTATTCAAACATAAATGTATAAGGTCCATTCTCATTCAAAACACCACAATTATTTAAATCTCTCAGAATTCAGAGTTTAATGAAATACATCCAAAGAGCCATTTATGTTCTGGATCACCCAGGCCTAACAAGATAGAGCGCTGAGTGGTTTATCCAAGGGGCATGCAATACAGTAAGGTCTTTGGGTAAACCACTAAGCTCTCTGTCTAGCTTCAAAATATTTACTTTATAGAGTCATTATTCCCCATTTAAGTGAGTTAAAATCTTGTGTATTCTATAAGTGTTTAATAGTCATTGTCATGCCCTTCCTCTAGTATAATTATATACACACAACCAGCAACATTGCCTGCACCTAAAGCATAGAGAATATCACAGAGGAGAAGGTAGAAAGATTGTAAGAGCCAAAGGGTTTAGAAGTCACTGTGAGTCTGTGTCTCCTAGACATGACAGAGAAGCTTTACTCCTGTTACCTCAACAATATGACTGCTTAACAAGCCCCAAACAATGACAACACCAATGGACATGCAAATGTAGAAGGAAGAAATCTCTTGGGACCCCATCACTGACAAAGAACTATGGGTAACTAACACCTGCTAAGAGGAAGAATTACTTTCCCAGGAATGAACTCCCCCTAACTAATTGTCTAATGCCGAGGAGTTAGTGCTGAAATTATACACATAAGAATAATACCAAACAGACTCAGAATTTTAGTATTTATAATTTATGCAAATATACATAACATTAATAGCTGCCTTAGTTACTATTCCATTGCTGTGAAGAGACACCATGACCAAGGCAACTTATAAAAGAGAGCACTTAATTTAGGGCTGATCCTTCCAGAGAGGGCAACAGAATCCATGATCACCATGACAGGGAAAATGGCAGCAGGCAGGTATAATGCTGAGCAGTATAACAAATGCAAGGCAAAAAGAGAGAACTTACTGGGAATGGCATGAGCTTCTGAAACTTCAAAACCCACCCCTAGTGACATGCCTCCTCCAACAAGCCCACACCTTTAATACTCCCCAAACAATTCCACCAACCAAGGGCCACCTTTCAAATATAGGAGCCTATGAGGACCATTCTCATTCAAACCACCACAAAGAAAAATAGGCCATGATTTTAAGAGGGGGAGGATTTTAGGGGGAGGTGATAGAGGCTGAAGGGGAAAGAGGGAAATGATTTAATTATTTCTAATCATAATTATAAAAAGAAAATCAAGCATTTCTCAATATACATGAAAATCAGAACTTACTTTGAAAAAGCCATGCTTTTGGTTGCGTTGTCCAAGCCACAAATTGCTTCCTGGAGGAAGGTTGGTCTCTGGGGGGTCTATCACACGTTCATAGATCCTGTAGGAACAAAGAACATAGTTGCTAATAGAGGTGCCATGCTGGTTGCATACCTGTACATAGCTGCTAGTTTGAAGATGGTAATATGTGGCATATTTAAATGACAGGGATCATGACAGTACTGGACACATTGTCTAGGCACCTCATGCCTTTCTTATCTCCCTTATCAAGGGTGAAGGGTGTGGATAAGAAGACAGCATTTTGGATGTCCACTCTGAGCACTTACCCAGAGGAAACTCAGAGGAAAGTGATTTTATACAAATGTTACAGGTAAAAGAGCTGAGGAAGAAAGAATGTAAGCATGTTCCCCAAGTGCAGTCAGCAGGGATAAAGTATATGTGCAGTACTATGGTAAACCTTTCATCTCTTTGGCTCCAATGCCCAGGTAACTTAAGTATCTGTTGCACTCTATTTTGGGGGATGCAGCCACTGTTCACCTCTACAACATCCAAGAGAACCCTATAAATTCCTGGAAAACAACAGCCATCAACACATCACATCAACACTCAATCACAAAGTATTCATTAAATATGCCTTATGCAAAAGACACAATGTAATAGGAAAATAAAGCAATGAAGTTTGGACAGATGGACACATACAGTCCTGCTATATAAAACTGAAGACGGCATCCAGAACACCCAACATACCCGGGGCATGTTCATACAGAAGATGGGATTTCAGAACAACTTACTGCCTTGGTTATGCACTGTCAACACTAAACAATCAAGGAAATCCTAAACTCTGCTTTCTATTTTGTTTGGTTGGTTTGGTTTTTTTTGGTTTTTTTCATTTTGTATTAGAAAGAAAATTATTTTACATGGCAACCCCAGGTCCCTCTCCCTCCCCTCCTCCCCTGCCCTCCCAATTAATGCCCTACCTATCCCATACCCTTTCTGCTCCCCAGAAATGGTGAGGCCTTCCATAGGGGGTCTTAAAAGTCTGTCATATTCTTTGGGATAAAGCCTAGGCCAACTCCCTTGTATCTAGGCTCAGGGAGTATCCCTCCATGTGGGATTGGCTCCTAAAGTCCATTCCTATTGTAGCAATAAGTACTGATCCACTACAAGAGGCCCCATAGATTTCCAAGGTATCCTCACTGATACCCACATTCAAGGAGTCTGGATCAGTCCCATGCTGGTTTCCCAGCTATTAGTCTGGGGATCAAGAGTTTTCCCTTGTTCAGGTCCACTGATTCTGTGGGTTTCACCAGCCTTATATGGACCCCTTTGCTCATCATTCCTCCTTCTCTGCAAGTGGATTTCAGTTCCGTTCAAGGTTTAGCTGTGGGTATCTGCTTCTACTTCCACCAGCTGCTGGATGAAGGCTATACGATGGCATATGAAATAGTCATCAATCTCAATATCAGGAGAGAGCATTTAAGGTAGCCTCTCCTCTGTTGCTTACATTATTTTTTAGTGTCATCTTTGTAGCTCTCCAGACATGTCCCTAGTTCCTGATTTCTCTTTAAACCTATAATGTCTTCCTCTATTATAGTATCTCTTATCTTGCTCTCTTCTGTTCTTCCCCCAACTCAACCTCTCTGTCCCATCATGTCTTCCTCACACCTCCTCTTCTCCCCTTCTCATTCTCCTAGTTTCCTTCCCCACCCCCCATTCTCCCAATTTTCTCAGAAGATCTTGTCCCTTTCCCCTTTTATAGGGGACCATGTATGTCTCTCTTAGGGTCCTCATTGTTTACCAGCCTCTCCAGAAGCCTAGGCTGCAGGCTGGCAATCCTTTACTCTATGTCTAAAATCCACATGTGAGTGAGTATATACAATGTCTGTATTTTTGTGACTGGGTTACCTCACTCAGAATGGGTTCTTCTAGTTCCATCCATTTGCCTGCGAATATCAAGATTCCATTGCCTTTTGTTTGCCGCTGAGTAGTACTCCATTGTGTAAATATACCACATTTTTTCTATACATTCTTTAGTTGAGGGGCATATTGGTTGTTTCCAGGTTCTGGATATTACAAATAATGTGCTATGAATATAGTTGAACAGATATCCTTGTTGTAGGAATGTCCTTCTTTTGGGTATATGCTTAAGAGTGGAATTGTGAGATCTTGTGGCAGACTGATTCCCATTTTCCTGAGGAATCACCATACAGATTTCCAAAGTGGCTGTACGAGTTGGCACTCCCACAAGCGGTGGAGGAGTGTTCCCCTTTCTCCACAACTTCTCCAGCATAAACTGTTATTGGTGTTTTTGATTTTAGCCATTCTGACAGGAGTGAGATGGTATCTCAGAATTGTTTTGATTTGCATTTCCCTGATGGCTAAGGATGTTGAGCACTTTCTTATGTGTCTTTCAGCCATTTTGGATTCCTCTACTGAGAATTGTCTATTTATTTCTGTACCTCACTTTTATATTGGATTATTTGGTGTTTTGGAGACTAGATTCTTGAGTTCTTTGTAAATTTTGAAGATCAGCCTCCTTCAGATGTGGGGTTGGTAAATATCTTTTCCCAATCCTTGGGCTGTCGTATAGTCTTGTTGACTGTGTCCCTTGGCTTACAGAAGCTTCTCAGCTTCAGGAGGTCCCATTTATTAATTGTTGACCTCAGTGTCTGTGCTACTGGTGTTATGTTCAGGAAGCAGTCTCCTGTACTAATTTGTTCAAGGGTATTTCCTACTTACTCTTCTTATAAGTTCAGTGTGGCTGGGTTTATGTTGAAGTCTTTGATCCATTTGGACTTAAGCTTTGTGCAGGGCAATAGACATGGATCTATCTGCAGTCTTCTACATGCCAGCATCCAGTTATGCCAGCACAATTTGTTGAAGATGCTTTCTTTATTCCATTGTATAACTTTGGCGTCTTTGTCAAAAATCAGGGGTTCATAGATGTGCGGGCTAATATCAGGACTTTCAACTCAATTCCATTGGTCTACCTGTCTATTTTTGTGCCAATACCAAGGTGTTTTCAGGACTAAAGCTCTATAATAGAGCTTGAAATCAGAGATATTGATGCCTCAGAAGTTCTTTTATTGTACAGAGTTGTTTTGGCTATCCTGGGTCTTTTGTTTTTCCATATAAAGTTGAGAATTGTTTTTTTCAAGTTCTGTGAAGAATTGTGCTGGAATTTAGATGGGGATTGCATTAAATCTGTAGATTGCTTTTTGCAAGATTGCCATTTTTACTATGTTGATCCTACCTATCCAAGAACATGGGAGATCCTTCCATTTTCTGGTATCTTCTTTAATTTCTTTCCTTAAAGACTCAAAATCCTTATTATAGAGGTCTTTCACTGTTTTTGTTAGCATTACCACAAGGTATTTTGTGTTGTTTGTGGCAATTGTAAAGGGTGATATTGCTCTGATTTCTTTCTCAGCACATTTATCATCCATATATAGCAGGGCTACTGATTTTTTTTTAGTTACTCTTGTATCCTGCCACTTTGCTAAAGATGTTTATCAGTTGTAGGAGTTCCCTGTTAGAGGTTTTTGGCTCACTTATGTAGACTATCATATCATCTGCTAACAGTGAAAGTGTGACTTCTTCCTTTCTAATTTGTATTCCCTTGATCTCCTTTTGTTGTCTTACTGCTCTAGCTAGAACTTCAACGACAAAATTGAAGAGATATGGAGCGAGTGGGCAGCATTGCCTTGTTCCTGATTTTAGAGGAATAGCTTTGAGTTTCTCTCAAAATAGTTTTATGTTGGCTGTTGGGTTACTGTATATTGTTTTTATTATGGTCAGGTACATTCCTGTTATTCCTGCTCTCTCTAGGACCTTTATCATGAAGGGATGTTGGATTTTGTCAAAGGTTTTTTCAGCATCTAGTAAGATGATCATGTGGTTTTTCTTCAATTGGTTTATATGGTGGATTACATTGACAGATTTCGAATGTTGAACCAACCCTGCATCCCAGGGATGAAGCCTACTTGATCATGGTGGATGATTTTTCTGATATGTTCCTGGATTGAGTTTGCCAGTATTTTATTGAGTATTTTCGCATCTATGTTCATGAGGGATATTGGTCTCTAGTTCTCTTTCTTAGTTGTGTCTTTGTGTGGCTTGGGTAACAAAGTAATTGTAGCCTCGTAAAAAGAGTTTGGCAACAAACCTTCTCCTTCTATTTTGTGGGACAATTTGAGGAGTATTGGTATTAGCTCTTCTTTGAATTTCTGGTAGAATTCTGCACTGAAGCCATCTGGCCCTGGGCTTCTTTGGAGTGGGAGACTTTTAATGATTGCTTCTATTTCCATAGAGGTTATAGGTCTGTTAAGTTGCTTATCTGTTCTTGATTTACTTTTGGTAAGTGATATCTGTCCATAAAATTGTCCATTTCCTTTAAATTTTCAAATTTTGTGGAGTACAGGTTTTCAAAGTATGACCTGAAGGTTCTCTGGATTTCCTCATTGTCCATTGTTATGTCCCCCTTTTCATTTCTAATTTTGTTAATTAGCATGCTCTCTCTGCCTTTTGTTTACATTGGATAAAGGTTTGTCTATCTTGTTGATTTTCTCAAAGAACAACTCTTTGTTACATTGATTGTTTGTATTGTTTTCTTTGTTTCCACTTTTTTGATTTCTACCCTCATTTGATTTCCTGGTGTCTACTCCTCCAGGGTGAATTTGCTTCCATTTGTTCTAGAGCTTTCAGCTGGTATGTCAACTCTCTGGTGTGATTATTCTCTAGTTTCTTCATGTGAGCACTTAGAGCTATGAACTTTCCTCTTAGTAATGCTTTCAAAGTGTCCCAAAAGTTCAGGTATGTTGTGTCTTCATTTTCATTGAATTCTAGGAAGTCTTTAATTTCATTCTTTATTTCTTCCTTGACCCAGGAATGGTACAATTGTGTGTTGTTCAATTTCCATGAGTTGGTCAGTTTTATGCAATTCGTGTTGTTTTTCAATTCTAACTTTTAAGCATAGTAGTCTGATAAGACACATGGGGATTATTCCAATTTTTGGTACCTGTTTAGGTTTGCTATGTTGCTGAGTATGTGGTCGATTTTTTAGAAGATTCCATGCCATGCTGAAAAGAAGGTATATTCTTTTGGGTTTGGATGGAAAGTTCTACAGATGTCTGTTAATCCCAATTGGGTCATAACTTCTGCTAGTTCCTTTGTCTCTTTGTTAAGTTTCTGTCTCGTCATCCTGTCCAGTGGTGAGAGTGGGGTATTGAAGTCTCCCACTATAACTGTGTGAGGTCTTATTTGTGATTTGAGTTTTAATAATGTTTCTTTTACAAATGTTGGTGCCTTTGTATTTGGGGCATAGATGGTTAGAATTGAGACTTCTTCCTTATGCATTTTTCCTGTGATATCAACCAGGTCCTTCTGGCTTTCAGAGTTTCCATAGAGAAGTCCGGTGTAATTCTGATAGGTTTGCCTTTATATGTTACTTGGCCTTTTTCCTTTGCTGCTCTTAATATTTTTCTTTATTCTGCATGTTTGGTGTTTTAATTATTATTTGACGAGTGGACTTTCTTTTGTAGTCCACTCTATTTGGCATTCTGTAGGCTTCTTGCACTTTCATTGGCATGTCTTTCTTTAGGTTGGGAAAGTTTTCTTCTATGATTTTTTGAATATGTTTTCTGCATCTTTGAGTTGGATTTCTTCACCTTCTTCTATACCTATTATCCTTAGGTTTGTTCTTTTCACAGTGTCCCATATTTCCTGGATATTTTGTGTTAAGGATTTGTTGGACTTAAGATTTTCTTTACTTGATGAATTTATTTCCTCTAGTTTATCTTCAGCATCTGAGATTCTGTCTTCCATCTCTTGTATTCTGTTGGTTATGCTTTCATCTGTGGTTCCTGATTGGTTACTCAGCTTTTCCACTTCCAGCATTCCCTCAGTTTGTGTTTTCTTTATTGTCTCTATTTCAGTTTTCTGGTCCTGTCCTGTTTCCTTCAGCTGTTTAATTGTATTTTATTGGCTTTCCTTTATTTCTTTCATCTTTTGGTTCATCTTTTCTTCCATTTCTCTGAAGTATTTTCTGATTTCCTCTCTTATGGTCTCTATATTCTGCATGAAATTGTTTTTAAGGTTGCTCTCTTCTGCTTCTTCTCTGTTAGGATGTTCATGTCTTAGAGTCCCTAGACTCTGGTGGTGTCATATTGGTTTTCCTGTTGTTGGATATGTTCTTATATTGTCATCTTCCCATCTCTTTTTTCAGTGGGTGCAGGTGGTGTCACTTCCTTTCCTGGTGTGTATGCGTCCAGGGTTCTCTTCAGGTGGATGCAATTGGCTCCGATACTCTGATGGGTCTCAAGGTGGGTGCAGGCAGGTCTGAGGCATTTGCTCTCCAGATGGGCTAAAGCAGGACTGGCGCAGGGATGTCAGCAGACTCTGGGTTGCTTGGTCCTCAGGGGTCGAGTCGACCTGCCTGCAGACCCCTGGACAAGAGTTCCCAGAGTGGGCAAGAAGAAGTTGAGCCCAAGGCCGGGGCCAAAGTCACCTCTGCACTTTGCACTGCCTGGGGGCAGAGAAGCCCAGTGATCTCAGCAGAGTCAGGGTCCCTGGGTCTTCAGGGACCAATTCAGGTTGCCTGCAGACCCCAGGGCAGGATTTCCCAGAGTGGGCAGGCAAAAGTCAATTTGCTTTCTTGAGACTATTTTCCCCATGGCAAATACTGCTCAGTACCTGTTCTAGTTTGCTGTGACAAACACCATGACAAATAACATCTTGGTTGTAAAGGGTTTATTTGGCTTACATAAGCTGGAAGCAGAAACCATGGAAGGATGAAGCTCACTGGCTTGCTCAGAAGCCCACATACTGCTTCCTTTCTTACACAGCCCAGGCCTACTTGCCCATGGTTAGTACCAGCCTCAATGGCCCACATCAATGGTTAGTCAGGAAAATGCCCCCACTGGCATGTCCATAAGGCCAACCTGATGGAGGCAATTCCCCAACTGAGGTTCTCTCTTTCCAGATGTTTCAGGTTGGCTGCCAAGATTAGCATCACAGTGCTGGAAGCCCAGAGGACTCTCAATGGAGTGATATGGAAAGGACTGTACATTACAATTCCAAATGAGAGCCCTATCTACTCTTGTTCTCCACAATCTTTAATCAGGTCATTCTCCATGTATGTCAAAACCTCCCTGCTATGATGAAGCTGAACTGCCCTAGCTGGAGAGTAGAGGGCAAAGTGTTTCTCTAGAAGGTTCTCAGAGGTAAAGTGGGGAAGAACTGAAGACTTCCAGTTGTAAAAGGAAAGTGAAAGACTGTGAAACTGTTGCAGTTGAAGCTGTCATACTACAAGCCTTTTATCCAAGCAGTGAAGCTCATAACTGCATCTCCAGAAGTGTGCAATTTGGAAGACTGTGTGCAAACCCTTGTTAGGAACATGAAACACATCAAGGCTTTTTCCACTAATTATCTTTCCATTATGAATTGGAAACTCAAAACATAATTAAGGAGATATATGTTTTCCCTGAAGAAGATAGGCTATGTTTCCTTCACAAGAATTCAATCTTTTCTGTCTGTGAATGAACCTTTTTGGATGAAACAATTTGTCAAAGCTGCTTTAGTGCAACAATATATTACATGCTTCCTCTTAAAAGGTTCCCAACCTCAATATAGTAGAAAAACTAGAAACAAGCCAAATACAACAAAAGAGAAAAAACATAAGTTATAAAATATATCAGATTCTAAGAATTTACCATAGTCATTAAAAATGATAAATATGCAGATTGTGAAAGTGGAAAAACATATACAAAATAATTTTCACTAGAAGACATAAAATATAAAGTTACTTATGCATTGTGGAGATAAGAATAGAAAAATTATGTTTGATATTGGTAGATTCAAAAAAGGCTAGAGAGAAATGGATTTAGAGGAAGAGGCAGAAACATAATTTTCTACAAGGCTGTTTTACTGATAAATTGGAAATGTTGTCAAACCATTTACTTTAGCTTGAATTTTCAAGTGTTCTTCTCTGTCGGTATGAGAGGAGTTTCTGGTGCAGATGCTGTCTTCCATGTATTTAATATACTCCTAGTCCATCTCCCCTGATCAGGGTGGGCCCTTAATCAATATGTATAGAGTGCATGAGTGAGTGGAGGATGGAACAATCAAAAGGACAACTTCCCATCCTGCCCATCTTCCGACCATAACAACTTCTCATGCCTTAAAAACAGTGGAGGAAGCAAATATTTGAAGTCTGTCACTACCATCTAGGTCAGGTGACCTGCAAGTTTTGTGTATCACACTGGGCTCCAAAGTTGTATGCTGAGTCCCCACCAGGGTCTCCCCTTCAAGTCAAGGAGAAGTGGAAGATGCTGCCTCCCTGGCAACCAGACTCACTAGAGAATTTGTGTGGCAGGCAGAATCAGCAAATGGAATACATGTATAGCAACACAGGGAGTTTAAAGGCACACTATTTAAAAAAAAAAACCTGAAAACTCTGCATAAAGGATTTCACCCAAACTAACAGCCATAGCATGGTACAAGAGCTTGTAAATGCTGCATTTTGAACTCTATGCTGTGGCCACTCTCCTACACTGCCTGTTTATATATTTAATGAAGAGATGCCATCACAGAAACCACAGCCAAGCTATTGTTTTCCAAAAGTTAGAATACAGAAAATCAGAACCTGTAGTTATTTGCAGAAAAATACTGAAGCATAGGGCGAGGTCGCCTTTGGATAATTCCTGACGTATCTAGACTTCTAAGGGGGGATGGGTTGCATATCCTGGTACATATTCATGTCATAAGACAAGTCAATCTTTTTCTACAATAGCAATATAAAACGACAATTCATCCAAATAAATTACAAGTCCTAACTTGACTGATTTATCTAGACGGAAGGGAGAAACAAGTTCCTGTGACTGAGACAGGGACACTCTTCACAGCCTCACTCAAACAGAAGGTTGCAAGACTGGGGTGACCTGCAGAGAAAAGTTTTCAGAAGACAAACGTGTCTGGAGTCTCTATTCTGCGCTACTTTTTCAGAGTGGCCTCAAACACATTCCAGGTATGATTTTTATGTTTTTTTACTGCCTCCTTGTTGGCTCCTTACTGATCTCTAGGACCATACACTAGAATGACCTGTTGAATCCCTCTCCAACCTTTTGACTGATGACATTGCACACTAGTATCGCTTGCCTTCCCAGACCTCCCAGCTGAGGAAGGATGAACGTGGTTGTCCTACTGACCTTGGCCCAGAGTGTTCACCCTCAAGCTATTTCTGCATGTCCTGACTCTGTTGCTCCCATCCTCAGCAGGGCCTGGATGGAAAGTAGCCTTGACCCCAGGCCCTTGCCCTGTGTCTTCTCCATTGTGCCCTTTCCTGCGAGATCCTCCCTGATAGCCTTCTATAGAGCATGCCCCAGCCACCTGGTCACTCTCCAGCACTTAGCTTGCCTTGCACTTATCAAAACATATAGTTCCAAAACGGTGCTTTGCTCATTGACTCTGTCTTCCCAAAGGATACCTTAAAGTGGACACTTGTCATTTTCAAGTCAGCATCTCCAGTGTCAAGAAGACTGCCTAGTCAAAGTAGATGTCTATTTTGAATGAGTGAGTGGAATGATTGAATGCATTCTGAATTGTCACAATTGGAGGATGATAGTCAGTTGTGGAACCCTACCAAAGAAAAATTTGATGATAAGCAATTCATGAAACTGACTAATACAGACTGAGAAAACAGTTCTTCAGAAGAGGAACTATGTATCATGCAGATAGCCCTTAGGGAAATAACAGTCAGTAAAATGAGTGAAATGTGATCATCCCTTCCTTGTGTCTTCCTCTGCCACCTCCACCTCCTAAGATTTACACACAGAGCTAGAAAGAAGCAAGACAAATGCTTCTCGTTGTTTTCTGCCCAGAAAAGAGAGGGGGTAGCAAACTTAACTCTGTCAGGCAGGCATGTTGCTAACAGAGAAGTCAGAGAGCTGTATTTCAGGAAGGAGGAGAAACAGTTGGCGACTTGAAAATTAATTAGATCTAGAACCATCCTGCTGATAAGCCAGTGACTTACAGCTTTAGTTGGCTACATCATCATCTCAAATAACGCTGCAGCTTCTCTTCAGATCATATAAATCCTTTTGCTTTTACCAAATTTATCACACTCTCATAGTCTGTCTGACACAAATAATGCATTACTCTACACCCATCTGAAACATATCTCTTCTTTTGACTGCAGAAAAACCTAATTCCCACTTAGTCCTGTATCTGAGGCTTTAAGCTCACTTGAGCCATTAAACATGGTGCTGACTATTAAGTGGTACTGGGGGAGTTATGGGAATTGTGCATGCATTAGCATCTATCAGGAGTGTAAAGTATAAGCATCTCATTTCTAATACAACGCACACAAAATTAGGTAGCCAGTCAAACATAAAACCTGCCTTAGAAGAGCAAGCAGCTGAGGGTAACTGACAGCCCAAAGAAAATCATCCATTGGATCCAGGGCTCACATCAAGAAGGAACAAGTCATCTTTCTATGACTTTGAACACTCTCTTGTTTAAAAGACCAGTCCATATTCCATGGAAAACTTGAATGTCCTGTGTTAAAGACAAAACCCTCGGGGCTCAATACTACTCAGTGTAAGGATTGGATGATACAATGTATGAAGGGATATTGAGTGTTTCCTTTTTTATTTTTTATTTAAATTAGAAACAATCTTATTTTACATATCAAGTCCAGTTCCCTCTCTCTCCCATCCTCCGATGCCCCCCCACCGACACCCCCATCCACTCCCCAGGGTAAGAGAGGCCCTCCATGGAGGATCTTCAAAGTCTGTCACATCATTTGGGACAGGACCTTGACCGTCCCCTGTGTATCTAGGCTGTGAGAGTATTCCTCTATGTGGAATGGGTTCCCAAAGTGCACTAGGGATAAATACTGTTTCACTACCAGAGGCTCCATAGACAGCCCAGGCCTCCTAACTGACACCCACGTTCGAGGGGCCCGGTTCAGTACTGAGCTGGTTCCCCAGCTGTCAGACTGGGGCCCATGAGCTCCCACTTGCTCAGGCCAGCTGTTTCTATGGGTTTCCTCAGCATGGTCTTGACCTCTCTTCTTCCTCTCTACAAGTGGATTCCAGGAGTTGCGCTCAGTGCTTACCTGTGATCGCTGCTTCTGCTTTTACCTAGATGAAGAAAGACCTCTGAAGGGACTCCAAGTACCTTTCCTAATTGCATAGAAGAATGAATTTCCGGTGTAAAGGAAATGAACTGACACATATTACATCCCTGTTTACTAAGACCCAACGAAGACTTAACAAGGCGCTGAAATAAGATGTTTAGCTTGATATATTCCTCCAACATAAGAAAAGCCTCCATGCACTCCTAAGGAGGGAAGTTACTATAACCTTGCTTTTCTTTGTGAAGCAGCCTGTTCCCAGACCCATGTCAAGGCAGTCCCTGGAGAGTTTCCTTTGCAGAACACAAGATCACTTCCCCTAGATGTCCCACTGCTGTGGTGATGGGAGACCTTGCACACACACTAAGCCCTTCTTCTGCCTTAGGCTGTAAAAGACATGCACACACTTTCTCCTGATGGCCTCATAGGGCAAGTGTGAGAATGAAAGGTTTTTAGGGCATCTAGAGAAACAAAGGGCATCCGTCTGATGTTATTAGCATTATTCTTGACACCCACAAAGGTTGAGTGTTCAGTCCAGAGGTCTGCACTGCACCCAGAGGCTACTAGAAGCTCCTTCACCCTGACAAGGCACATCACCAGCTGTGTACACAGTGGGCTGCTTGTTGAGTTCCATCAGGTTGCCTGGCTGCTATTAATTATTTTCTAACATGGAACACAGAGCCCACAGAGCTTGTACCAGAAGGACATAAAAGGATGCCCCAACAAGCAGCTCTGTAGTCCCCTCCTACCAATCTGTTTAACAAATCCAGATGACACTCAACAAATAATAAATTGTTTTAAAATGCACCTCTGGCATTAGAAGGGAGAAGTAGAATTTCCCAGGGAGTAGAGCTGTGCTGGTGGATGCTGCATGCATCCTATACATGCAAACTGGACTTCCTGCCAAATCCATGCAGGGGACAGGACGAAGAGCCACAGCCAAGCAGGAAAGTAGGGCAAGTTTCCAAACTGCTTCTCTTCAGCCAGCTATGAAAGCAACACAAATACAAACACAAAGGAGGAGGCACAGTTGAAAACTGTGAGATGTCTTTGTCGGTATAAACCAGAAGGCTACAGCAGTGTTTACAAGAGATTAGTCAAACCCTATGAGGAAGACCACAGATCCGGGTGCAAATACCCCCAAGGAGGAGTCTTCTCCAAGGTCAGAGAACATGTGACCTGCTCTACTGCCTTACAAAACACTTGTCAAATCTATGTTTTTCTTCCCTAGCGACTCAATCTTACCATTTGTCCTCTTCCTTTCCTCACTGGAACCTCTATGTCAAAGATACTGTCCCTTCTTGACAGTTCATACATATCTAAACATCTCCCACTGTCTTGTGCATGTGTGGAAACAACCTCAAATGTCCTTCCTCAGGAGCCATTCACCTTCTTGGCTGATTAGGCTGGGCTGGCTGGCCAGGGAGCCACCAAGAACCTCAGTCTGTGCCTCACCAGCTCTGGGGTTACAAGGGCAGACCATCACACTTGGCTTTGTTTTTAATATGGGTTGTGAGGTTCAAACTCAGATCCTGAAAGCACCAGCCCACCTTCTACTTCTTCCTGAGTTCATAATCCAAAGTTAACCTAAAATGCTTCACATTTGTAGACCAATGTCATATAACAAGTCATGTAATTCTACTATACTTAGTATTTTTACCTGTGGCTTGGCAGTATGAGTGTTTCTGGAATCTGTGGGAAACTAGAAAGCTGGTGTTATAGTTTCAGACCTGAGAGACCTGATGTAATACCATCAGGATTAAAGTTGACATTAATAGGCAGGAATCAAGGTCAACTCAAGATGAGAGTTAACACCGAAAAACCTGAAAGCTTCCATGCTTAGTGTACACAGTTTCTTAAACACAATGTGTGAGAGCTAAAGATAGACATAAATGTGGGGGTGGGGCTTAGCTCCTTTACATTAACAGTCAGTGAAGATAAGACTGTTGAAAGAAGATTAGGAGTTTAAACTGGACTATGAGAAAGTAATTATTCTAATCTGAGTTAATCTGTCCAGATAATCACATGCCATTCTGGAATTTCCAGAACAAACAGACATTCTTCAGAAGGACAAAAGAAGAAAGTGAAAGGCCTAGGAGCTATATATAGAAATGAGCAGCTGAAGGAAAGAGGCTTTGTCTGAAGAAGGCTGATGGATGGTCATGGTAAAGTTTTCAAATACCAGGTAGATGCCCTGGAGAGGAGTTAACTTTACACCAGTGGCTCATGGGAGTGAAATGAGCACTGTGACAATTTACACTGTCAACTTTACAGGATCTAGACCTACTTAGAAGAAAAACTTCCTGCATTATCTGTGAAGCCTTTCAATATTAGATTAACTGAGATGGGAAGATCCACCTGATAGAGAATGTACTGTGTATGTTTATCTTATTGATTGTTAAATAAAGTTCTGTTTGGCCAATGAAACAGCAAGTTAGACAGGACTAGTAGTCAAAGAGGATTCTGGGAAATGTAGTAGAGAAGTGGTGATCCAGGCAGGAAGTGAAAAAGCAAGGAGACTCATATTTAAGCAAAGGAAACAGGAAGTGTCCCCCTTTTTTCCCCTTCCTCCTCCAGCAGCGCCATGTGAGCCACCAGCAAGAAAGGGTGCCAGTGAAAGGCATCCTCTATACGAAAAGTCTTATAAAATACATAGATTTATGATAATTAAGCTAAGCTAGCAGATGAGAATCCTAGTCATTGTCCAAGAAGCTTTGAACCTAATACAAGTCTTTCTGTGTATTAATTTGGGCCCTAACTCGGGCGGGCAGCTGGCGTAAAGCACACATGTGGTGGTGGGGCTCGGCGGCTTTTGGCGGAAAGATTTATCGTAACACCCACCTGTATCTAGCTAGCATATTTCATGGCCTAGGGTCTTAGTCTGAACAAAAGGGAAAAAGTGAGCTGCCTAGAACTGGTGTTCACCTCTCTTTGCTTCCTGATGGTGGCGCCAATATGACCAGCAGCCTCACACTCCTGTCACCATGCCTGTCCCAACATAATAGTCTGTCCCCTCAAACTGTGAGTCAAACAATTCTTTCCTTCCTTAAGCTGCTTTTGTTGAGCATTTTGTAACAGCAACAAGACAAGCAACTAATACATATGCTAGTAGGCAGAACCAAAAACAGGGTACTTTTAGCTCAAGATAAGATGAATTTTCTAGTAGTCACAGCAATATGCACAGAGAAAGGCAGGCTGGCATCCATGAACCTCCTGTCTCTGTAGAGCATTACAGCTGATGGAGGCAGAGCACTTTAATGTCAAACTCAGAGAGACAGAGTATGCGACAAAAACCACAGGAGCAAACTTTGAGCGAGTTCCAACTATAGTAAGTAAGTGTACATACTTTGAAATCCTTGCAATAATCTTATAATAGGCACTCAGTCTGCTCACTGACACATGCTCACAAAGGTGAAATGACTTCCCTGAAATGAATGGCAAAGGCGAAATTCACACCCAGATGCAAACCTTTACCACATGGCGCTGCCTTCTGCTCTGCAATGGATTCTGCTCTTACAGAGGAAAATACCCAGCTGGTGGATTACAGAAACCTTGTGAGGCAGAGAAGGAGCATCTGAGCTGAAGCAGCAAGCCTCTGATTATGTCTTACCGCTCTTGTGCACACTTTGTGACCTAGGAAAGTCACTGTGTCTCAGGCTATTCAACCATGTTTTAAATACGGTTTAAATATGGTTTTAAATATGGTTTCATGTAGTCCAGGAGAACCTCAAGCTCACTATATAACTGAGGATGACGTTGAACCTCCGGCCTGCCTGCCTGCCTCTCCTAAATTCTGGAGTTACAGGCATACCACCATGCCTAGGTACTCTTAACAGCAGTCCATCTTACACAGATTTTCTGTGAACACCCAGATAATAGCCTGTAAAGTATTTCATGGAGTCATAAATGCTTTTTACAAGTGCAATGTTATTAGTGTTATTAAGGAAAAGAGATGTTCTTATCTTTACCAAATAACCTAAAAGATACTTTAGTTTGAAATATTTTTAGACAAACTACCAAAACCCCCAAGGAAGCCACTTGGCTTTACTGGATAAGCACACTTTGTACTTCAACTCCCAATCTTTATAAGTGAGGAGTTTGGAAGTTACAATGTGAAGGAGAGTTGAGTTTGAGCCCCTAAATCACTCTGTCAACAGTGTCACCACCAAGACTTTGAGGCCAGAGCCATTGCTGCCATATTTTCCAGGGGTCCAGACAAAATGTGCTGTGCACAGTGCTTAATGACACCCCATCTAGCTGCTCATGTTACCTGTCTTTCTGTTCCCTGAGATGAAGATTTAAGTGGTCTTCCTATGATAGATAAAAATCCTGCTGCTCATATAGGACATACTTGGGTAGCAGGGACTCTCAGGTCAGAAAGGACATTGAAAGTCTTCTAATCCCACCTCCATCTGCTACTTGTTACATTAATATACAAGCATCCAAAAGCCATCTGTCAGCAGTGAAAGGGTACACTTCCTCATACAACAGCTTGAAGCTTCCCAGAGCAAAGCAGAGCTCCCCAAAGGCCTGGTGATTGACATTTTCAAACAACCCATGTTTTTTGGAATATGTCAGGGTCTGGTAGCTATGATAAGGAACAAAGGAAATATTTCACACACATTGTCTCTCTCTCCTTCATGTCTTTACACAGTCATGGCCTGCAAGCCTATACACTGGTCCCAAATGCTAGTATCTCTAAAAGCCAAGACATAACCCATATTTTTTGGCATTTTCTGGGACTCTTGATGGAAGTTGGATTTGTAGACTTTGAATGTAAGGCCTCTTGGCAATGCCCCAACTTGGCTAGGCTATGGGAGAACCTTGTGAGTTTATCAAAAATGCCAATTTCTGCGCCCCTCAGAAATTAGACTTACAGGTGCCAGCCTGGTCTCCTGTAGACAAGAATCACTGGCAGATATCTGGCTTGTCTGTCCCCATGCAACAGTCAGTTCTGCGTGGACATCCTAATACATCACTGATACAGTTCTACTCTAGCCGAAGAAAGCTTGTAACTCAGTAGTTAGAGCTTGGAGCAAGGCCATTTCCAAGGTAGAATTTGAAATACGCAAGTAGGTCACTCCTTACTCTAAGACAACTTTTAAAGATTTTTCTACTTGAACGACACAGGGGATGGGGGGCAGAACAGCAAAACAATACAAAGGAGGAAACCCTTCCTCATCCTTTCTTTTATGAAATATACAAAGAAATCAGAGTTCTTTTGATCATACCCACTAGCAACTGTTACATAGATGGCAATGGAGAGATTGATGACAGGTGAGTGGATAGATAGATAGATAGATAGATAGATAGATAGATAGATAGATAGATAGATAGTATGACAGATGATAGTGCTACATATATATGAGTATCTGTAGCAACCATTAAAGAAAAAGAAGCAATGATGTGAAAAAGACCTGGGTCAGGGGAGGGGTGCACTGTAGAGGTTTGGAGGGAGGAATGAGGAGGGGGAAATGATGCAAACATATTTTTAACTTCAAAATTTTAACAAAAAGAAATATAAACTAGTGATATGAATTGTGCCCATTTGTTCTTCCAGGTTCATTTTGATTCCTCATTGCCTTGCCTTGCAGCTGGGGAGAATGACCCTTGGGTATCTATCAGTTCCTCTCTACCCATCCCCAAGTGAGTTGACCAAATTTAAGTACCATCAGGTGGGAAGAAAGGACTGAGGCTGGGGTGGAGGCTAATAGGTAAGGAGCCTGTCCTGGTATCCTGGTGCAGAGCACATAGTACTAACCAGATAATGGTAGCTGCCCCTTGAATAAGACAGAATACGATGCAGACAGTCCTTCCTACAGCACTGCTTCTCATGTCTCTTCCTCTCTCGGCTGTTGTCTGTGGTCTTCCCAATCTAAATGTGTCAATACAAACTTGATTGTTTTTTAATAATGTTTACAGAGCGGACAACGCATATGCCTTGACTTCTGCTTTGCAGCATGTACTCTGAATTATTCATTTAGTTCGAGGCTGTTTCTTTTAAAAAGTAATCATCGTCTTCTTGAATGAAATTTTTGTTTCTTCATGCTATCAGTCCTGTCAGACTTTAGAAGTTCAGTCACCAAGAAGAGCAAAGCAATTTAGATAAAATTTCCTGTTCTGAAGGAAGACTTTGTTATTAAATGTGAAGCATTCAATAGTAACTGCCAGCTGTTTAATCAAAAAGTTATTGTTCATTGTAGAGGAAGAAATTGGAATCTGGAAAACAATGGGCTACAACTTGAAGCAGGAAGTATCTGAGGAAGTTTCAAAGCCCCTTGAAGCTCTTCGCACCATTTAAACTATAATGGCTCGTCTCTGATAAGGCATTCACAGATGATAACAAGAAAATCACTGAGATGACTACGTCTCTCCTCCTCATTTTAATTGCCCCTTGTCTTGGTGGCCCCTTTATGTTCAGACTACAGGGTACAAACTTAAAAATGTTTTCAGACATGCCTCAAAGAAGCCTATCATTAGGGACACACAACTGACCTCTTTAGTTCCCAAGACCAAACTAAATGATAAAAGAAAAATTAAGAAGAAAAACTACAAGATAAGTAGGTTCTGAAGGAGAGATTTAGATAAAGTAGATCCAAGAGGCAGAGGGCTCTGATACAAATTCTAGGCTCAACCCATGTAAAGTGTAGCTTTGAATAAACCATGCCAGTTCCTTACATAAGCTAGAACAGGTAAACACACACACACACACACACACACACACACACACACACACACACACACACACACGGGGAGGGGGTGGTAACAATCTGAAGTTACTCAAGTTGATCTCTGTCACAATCAATATTTTTTAAGTAACTTAAGAGTATGTAGAAAAATGGATCAGATGTCAAACAGTTCAGCACTCCAATGAAACTCCTGCCATAAAACATGAAACTCACTTGAAATGACCATGGGATAAAAGCTGCAATCTTCTCTCTATTCTCTGTGCCAAACATACACCCTGTGATATAACCAGAATTTGTGGACAACTGGCTAACAGAACTCGGTTCTTGCATGCCTTGCCATGGCCAGGATCTAACCCAGTTCTTGCAACAGAATGCATGCTCAAGTACAGTGGCTTCTGTTTCACTTATTTTTGCACTTGACACTCATACTATGTTACTCTGAGCAGTTTCTATATATAGTCCCTATGACTGTACAGTGGTACCCAGTGGATAAACTTGCTTATTCCTTCTGCCTGTGCATAGATCAGTCATTCATCATCTGAATGTTTGGAACTGAAGAACATTGTGGGAGCAGAAAAAGCCAAAAACAGGAAATATAAGTGCCACGTGTTTATTCTTATACGTGAAGCAAAAGAAAGAAAGGAAGAAAGAGAGAGAGAGAGAGAGAGAGAGAGAGAGAGAGGAAAAAAGAGCTAATGTAAAAGAGACTAAAGGAGTCACTACTAGATGCTCAGAAAGGGAGCCAGAAAGCAAGGAGCAAGGACTTGGAAAATGGGTACCAAAGCACAAGATGAAAAGGTTCCAGTGCCCCGATATATAACTATTCTTTACAAAAACCTGTCATATATTTTATAAAAAACTAAAAGTGAGGAGCTCAAAGGTTCTAGGGTAAAGAAATGGGGGCCAGCAACATGGCTCAGTGGGTAAGGGTTCTTGCCATGAAACCAGACAAACCTGAGTTCAATCTCTAGGACCTACAAAGTGTGAGGAGGAAACAGACCCTGTAAATCATCCTCTAATCTCCATACATAACTCATTGCATGGAAATGCTGCACACATGCACACACACACACACACACACACACACACACACACACACACACATACACACACGCACACACACGCACACTTGCATACATGTACACAAACACACACAATTTTTAAATTATTGTGTACCTTAATTTGATCAGTGCATGTGAAATATAAGTGTATTAAAACATTATCTTTTACTTTATCAATAGGTACAATTATTACTTATCAAAAAGACAAAAAGTTTACATTGATATGTCAGCATTTTCAAACTATATTGATGGAAAAGTTGAAGTTGTTTGAGAGAGGGTATTAGGGACCTGAAGAATTAGTGTGTCTCCCCTGAGCAAATGAAAGTATCATCCATGTCGCCCTGGCTGCTTTGACTTTCCTTCATCTTTTCATACAGATCCATAAATAACTCTTTTGCCACAACTCACACTGTTTGGGAATCACTAGGTGCTTAATACGAATGTTCCAATTATCCTGTACGCTTAGGTATTTGCAACTTCTGGAAGTTGCTCATGTTCTCTGGCTTGCATCCTTCCTGCATGTTGGTTGAGTTCTTGGTTCCAAACACCTTGCTAGCATGTCAATAGCTGTATAGTACACCAAGACTCAGCAAGGCCCTCAACTGCAAAGCTCTCTCACTATATCTGAGCTCTACTGAAAATGTCACTTTTGTTTTGTATATTGCTATCAAAATGTCTTATGCAAACTTGACTTGTTTTTACTTTTTAGGTATTTTTATTACTTTTAAGTATTATGGGTTTTACTTTGAGTGTTCTTTTTCTTATTTAAATGATTTTCATTAGCTTAGACTCACGTGCTAAATGAGTTTTCCCAGCTTTGTGATAGGCTGTTCTATATCCATAATCCTGTTCTTTTCTTACTAAGTCCACATCCTCACATCTGACATAATTCACATACTGCATGTGGACACTTTGACATAGTTTTGTTGTAATACATCATTAATTTCTAATTATTATAAAATATGCATAACAAAAATTACCACTTTATCTGTGCTTAGTTGTAAAATTCAGTGACATTAATTACTTTCCCTGTGGTGTATGACCATTGCCACTGTTTCCAAAACTTGTCTTCATCCCAAACAGACACTCTGACACCAGAAAGCGGTTCTCATTCTCTCCCCCACCATCCCTGAAACCTCTGCTCTGCTGTCTGACTTTCAACTTCTTCATGAATATGCTAATTCTACAGGCTTCCTTGAAGTGAAATAATGCTTCCTCATCAACAATTTATCCTCATTCCTCTGCTCCTCCTCCTGCTGCTCTCCCTTTTCCTCCTATTCCTCCTCCTGCTGCTGCTCCTCCTTCTCCTACTGTTCCTCCTTCTCCTGCTGCTCTTCCTTCTCCAGCT
Organism: Cricetulus griseus; assembly: GCF_003668045.3. Taxonomy (NCBI): domain Eukaryota; kingdom Metazoa; phylum Chordata; class Mammalia; order Rodentia; family Cricetidae; genus Cricetulus; species Cricetulus griseus. The sequence goes on along the minus strand of NC_048596.1, from coordinate 147,179,895 downwards.
GCTGCTCCTCTTCCTCCTTCCTCCTGCTCTTCCTCCTGATGCTGCTGCTCCTCCTCCTCCTCCTTCCATTCCTGCTCACTCTCCTTTTCCTACTCCTCCTCTTTCTCCTTCTCTTCCTTCCTCTCTTCTCAGAAACTACGATAAGATCTGTCATGAAACATACTCAAAAGTTCTAAATGGAAGAAGAGTATGCATTTCTGCCTTCTGAGTCATAATGTCACTCAAAATACATTTGATAGACAGTTCAGCATTGAGCCATACCTTATCATGTGCTACAATCTACTGGCCATCATATTGGTTTTATGTTCCAGATAAGACTGTAAGCTTCTTGGGTCCTGGGGTGTGTATTTGCTTCTGTAGCCCTTAGGGTACTATAGTGGCTCAAGAGGTGGACACTTGACAAATGTTTTTTTTTTTTTTTGAAACAGTAAATATGTGAATTGTCATGTAAATATTCTGTGTGTCAGCAGACAGATCTGGGGAGGAATCTAGAGTAGCTTTCCCACACCTTGCCTTTTCCTATCCACCAATGAGATTTCAGTGCAAACAAATCCCACTTCTGAGCCATGGAGCCTGACATAGAAACTTAACCTCTCAGTAAAATGAAGCAAATGATGCCTCCTGGGTTTTATGTGATACTGAAATAGTGTTTTTCCGATCATGAAAGCAAGCTTGTGGCAGCTGCTCATGGAAGGACACCTTAATGCTCTTCCCACTAATTCTCCCCTTCTTCACCATGAGCAAAACCCAACCAAGGCCGTACTTCCTGACAGCACAACAGCTATTGCTGTCCTCACCTAATGGTGTCAGTACAGAGACCTCTTCACTTTCACCATCTTGTGGTTCTCAGAAAGTCAGGATCATCAACTTAACCTTGGCTCTGACATTGTATGATTTGATTTGGACTGACAGTATGATGATTCCTCCTTACCCTCTACAAGTAATCAGTGTTTATGATGGTTTAGCATGGTCACACATTCTGAAGAATTGCTGACCTCTTTGCCAAGCATCAATAAGGAGAGATCAAAAATATAGGAAGCATGAAGAGTGCAAGAAGGAAACACAAGAGTAAGAGTATCATGAGGGGAGCTGTGTACTGGGAGGTTTCATGGCTAAAAAGGCATTTAAATAAAGACTCAAAGGAAATAAGAAACAAGCTGTGGGTGAACACACACACACACACACACACACACACACACACACACACACACGGGGAGAGAGAGAGAGAGAGAGAGAGAGAGAGAGAGAGAGAGAGAGAGAGAGAGAGAGGGAATAGTACAAATAAAGGACCAAGGGTAGTAGTGTAGAATGCTCAAGGTACACTAAGACTCTAAGAACCAGTTGAGTCTGGAGTACAGCAGGAAGAAAACTAATACAGGAGTATTAGGGGCATAGCATCAAGGAGCTAGGTAACCTTAGGTCAACAGACCAGCTCATGGCTCAACCTTTTACTTGAAGTGGGATAGATAGCTCCAGAGTTTGGAATGGACAACTGATGTTACCTAATTCAAAAAGATGACCCTTGTTAGTAGGGTTAAGAATGGACTTGGGATAGGGTAGAATTGGGAAGCCTGCCTGCTGTATACCATTGTAACAGCACGGCTGATATCTGGGAGCAGGCTCACAGCTGGGGAAGTGTGAAAGTCTTTAGATTCTCTATATACTACAAAGCTAAAATTAGTATAATTTACTATTAATTTGGAGCATCAGAGTAGTGAGTGAGAGGCTTCTCTTGAATTAGGGCACAGTAACCCAGTGACGATTTCTGAAGAGAGAGACTTCCAAGTACAATGAAAAGAGCTGACAAACCCAAGAAGGTAAGGAATTAACACTGAGAATTAGTGATGTGGAGGTATTTTGTGACCTTTGAAAATTGCCTTTGGTACAATTACAGAAACCAAAGACTGAGGAGGAGGAACTCAAGAGGAAATGAGACAGGAGGAAGTGAACACAGTGCTAAAAAGCTTGGGGGTGCTTTCCAGACAAGCAGAGAAATGGGAACACTGGATAGAAACGGGACAGAGCTGACAGGGTTTCACTCTGATACAATCAAAAGTCAAATATAAACACACTGCCTGAGATGCACCTGAGGTCAGAACTCAGGAGGGAGAGAGAATGCTGGAGAGAGTCTCTACAAGGCATTCCTGGGTCACGGGAAAATGAGTTCTAAACAGTAGTGTGGAAAGTATGGAAAGCAGAGCCCATGGCACAGACCCGGGCGAGGTCTGGTTGCTTGTTTTCTGAGTAGTGCAAGAAGCAAGTGTATCGATGGAGTACAAAGAGAGGGGATGATGTGCTGAAGGTATAAAGTAGGAGGGGATGTGGAATAACGACCTCCTGAAGGATTATAGAGCCATTACAATGGTTTGGAGTCATGCAGGTCCAGGTTGCCATCCCACCTCAACCTGCCTCCTAGTCCATCCTACTACCTCACAATCAAGGTGGAAATGAAGGTTCTTTTAAAAATATCAGCTACCAGGTCTCAAGGATGTTCTAAAGCTTAAAAGTGGGGCTATATGTATAGCCAACACAAAGAAGACTCAGATAAATAGCATTTGTTTCTTCACTAGTTTTGCTTTGTTTTCTGCTATCATCCCTTCTTCTTGCCCCTCCCTCTTTCATGCACATGTAGAGGAACACATGCAAAGGCCAAAGAAGAACCTTGGATGTTGTTCCCTCAGGCTCCAAATACCTTGTTTTGAGACAATCATTCAGGCCTAGAGCTAACCACATGGGCTAAGCCATGTGGCCAGCAAGCTCCAAGCATCTGCCTGACTCTTCTTCCCCAGCAGTATCATTACAAGTGTAACCCCACTGTGCTCAGTTTGCTTGTGGGTGCTGACATCAAGTCCAGGTCACCATGCTTACACAGAAAGCACTTGACAAACTGACCGGTCAACTGTCTCTCCAGACGTTTCCAATCTCTCTGCCCTAAACCATGTCCAAGGCAATTTAGGATTCTTAAAGAGGTGTTACTCTTTGTTTTGCCCTTCTCTTCCGAACTCCTTGGAACTCTTTCCAATGCTAACATCCAACAAAATCAATCAGTTAAGCAAACATATGCACATTTAAGTCTCCTGGTTTCCAAAGTATGTGTGTATCAGCATAGAAGTATCACGGAAAATATGCTATTCTTTTCTCTTAATAACCTGTTGGTATAACAAGGGGTAAATGAAGCAGAGCAATAACCTCACACACACACAGCACATTGTCTTACATACAATACTGTGTCTCCTCCAACGCAACTCTGTGCACTAATCACAACTCATGGGCACAGAAATCAAGTTCAAACTCTTCACTTTGCATGAGATTCCTAGAGACAGAGGGTTCCTGGCAAAGGTCCTACAGAGCTGAGCAGCACAGGAAGAGCCCGATCTCACCCATCTGCCAGGATTCACACTCAATCTGATTCAATAAACTTTCATTCTCCCTTCCTCCCTCCTCCACATCCCCTGTCTCTTACTGGCAACAAAAACAACAACTGACAAATGTTTGATGAGCACTTGCCATGTGCCAGAAAAATCAACACAGTGCCTTAATTAAACTCCTGACATGGGATCACTGTCTTAGGCACTGTTCTACTGCTGTAAATAGACACCATGACCAAGGCAACTCTTATAAAAGGAAGTATTTAATTGGAGGCTTACTTACAGTTACAGAATTCTAGTCTATTGTCACAGCAGGGCCCATGGAGGGATGCATGGTGCTAGAGCTGTAGCTGAGAGCTACAACCTGACCCACAGGCAAGGGGAGGCATGGAGACTAGGCCTGGCATGGCCTTTTGAAACCTCAACGCCCACTTGAAGTAACACCCTTTAAAGGCAGGGTTGTAATGAGTTCACTAGACCCAAGATAAATGATAAATGGGTGTTTTTTCAGGGAACAACTTACACAGATAATAATAAAGAAGTGTCTCAGTGTTGCTGTTCCAGAGGATGCAGTCTCTGCCCTCTCGATCTGATCCCTGACACGAGAAAGAGAGAGAGAGAGAGAGAGAGGGAGAGAGGGAGAGAGAGAGAGAAAGAGAGAGAGAGAGAGAGGAGGGAGGGAGAGAGAGGGAGCACACAAGAGCCTGCCACACACTTCCCTGCCTTCTAGTTAGTCTTCACCTGAAGCCACCCCCAAAGGGGTGTGGCCACTAACACAAATACACTGGCAAGGCTAGATGCTGTTACAACCCTTCCTCCAACAAGGCCATGCCTCAAGTAGAAGAGCCTATGAGGGCCATTCTTATTCAAATCACCACAGTCACTTGCTACCTTTTTAAAATTTGTGTGTGTGTGTGTGTGTGTGTGTGTGTGTGTGTGTGTGTGTGTGTGTGTTTGCTTGGGATCAAATCCAGGGCCTTGCACATATTAAGCAAGTACTCTGCTACTGAGCTATGATTGTACCCCTCCTTTCACAAAGAAAATAAATATAACCATTGTGTAAGTAACTTGGGCAAATGGAGAACACTGAAAACTCTGCATAAGAGCTCCCCATAAAGGCACTGTCTGCAGCCACTGTTCATTCTGCCTCACCCATTTCCACTACAAGATAATTATCACATTCCCAAATCCTTAAATAGGTGATCAGTTCATTCCCTTTTAAGGACCTTGAGTATTTTGCATCTTGGAATTGTGGTTTTATGTCCATCTCATCAGAAATTAATTTTATTAATCATTTTTCCACTTAGCAAATATCACTGAGTACCCACCCACTCCATGCCAAGGATGTGCTGGGTTTTCATCATTAATGCAAAACAAATTACAAGGACTCCATTAGGGGCCTGAAGTGATGGGGGGACATACCAGGAGACTGAAAACAGGTGAGTACGTGACAAAGGCCATTTCACTGTCCTTGAAAGGCAGTATCTGGAAAGATGTGATAAAGTGACCCCTGCAAAGGTGGTCTCAGCCTTCCTGCAGTTCGGTCAAGACACCCAGGGTAAATACTACTACCCTTTCTTTTTGGAATAAGTGTCCAATGACAACAAACACAAACAATACAGTTTACTCCCATCAAGTGCTGTGTACTCTATGAACAAACAGGGACTCAAGGGTCAGACTTTCAGCTCCTATTCCTCGGCACTGTTTAGACACATTCTCCTTTTCTGGTCACAGAGCTCCATTTCCCAAAGGCCTTGTCATGGAACCCATCCCAATAGAGGAAAATCTCACCACAGAATAACTCATCTGTGTTTCTGAGAAGTGGCCCTGTGGGCACCAATAAATGGAAGAGCAGATCCTGTGGGGTCAGCTTTGAAAAAATAACTGTTGGCTCATCCTCTGTCAACAGTGCTTTTCCTCCATAGTGCTGAGAGAATGGGAAAGGTGCAGGGCCATCTGACACTCCAGCTTCACGGCCTTGCACCTTCCCCAGTGTCTACTTCAAGCTCCTGACATAGCAGAGTGATATAAACTCCTCCCTTGTGCACAGTCTATTACAGTGTGTGAGGAATTTGCTCAGTGAGTTCCATGTTGATGGGGTAAACACAAGCCAGCATTAATGCCACTCTCACAGTCCTGATGATAAGCCCAATACTCAAGGGAAGGGGTAAAATCACACCCAAAGGCACACAGATAGAGAGTGGAGAAGCCAGAGTATGGTCTATATCAAGCAGTGGCCCCGGTTGGAAAGAGTTAGAGGCTGAGATTTGGTCATTTGGGAATACGGTGATATACATTCCTCTCTTGACAGACACTTGAGCTGATTCTATAACTGAACTTTTGTAAATAGTGCAGCAATGAACATGGACACAGGGGTATCATGTGATAAGATTAGCTTAAGAGTTCCCTGAACAAACTCCTAGTAGTCATTTTTATGGATTCTAATACATAGGTATAATGCAGATACAATAACAAAAATGGTCAATATATAAAATTGGATTGTTAATATAATAAATATATATAATAAAAGTATTGTTTACACAACTAAGCACAGAGGTAGTTAAGTGTGAAGGGATGGTGTGGTGCCCTGCCACTCATAAAATGTTAAGGGCATTGCATGACCTCTTATCTTCCTGGGTATAAAAGGTCAAGAAACATGATTAGAGCCTGTGATTTTAACAAGGGGCACAGGCAGCCAAACATGACGGTCTCCCCATTCTTCCCAGCTCCTGCTTATACTTCTTGCAAATTCAGACAGCCTGTCAGGACATGGCAGAGGGAAGGTGAGAGGGCAGAGGATGTTTCTGAAGCAGCAAATGTAAGACACTGGGCACAGGCTCTCAGATCACTTCCTCCACCCAAACCGCCTTCCCCTAGGGGGATGACTGTGGCTGAAACTTATGTATGCTCTGCTTTGAAAGAGAAAATACTGGCAAATCCATTCCAAGAACATATCAGAGAAATCATCCACCATGATCAAGTAGGCTTCATCCCATGGATGCAAGGATGGTTCAACATACAAAAATCCATCAATGTAATCCACCATATAAACAGAGTGAGGAAAAAAAGAACACATGATCATCTCAATAGATGCCGAAAAAGCCTTTGACAAAATTCAACACCCTTCATGATAAAGGTCTTGGAGAAATCAGAGATAACAGGAACATACCTCAAGATAATAAAAGCAATATACAACAAGCCAATAGCCAACATCAAATTAAATAGAGAGAAACTCAACGCAATTCCTCTAAAATCAGGAACAAGACAAGGCTGTCCACTCTCTCCATACCTCTTCAATATTGTCCTTGAAGTTCTAGCTAGAGCAATAAGACAGCAAAAGGAGATCAAGGGAATACAAATCAGAAAGGAAGAAGTCAAACTCTCACTATTTGCAGACGAGATGATAGTCTACATTAGTGACCCGAAAAACTCTACCAGGGAACTCCTACAGCTGATAAAGACCTTCAGCAAAGTGACAGGATACAAGATTAACTCAAAAAATCAGTAACCCTACTATATACCAATGGCATATTGGTGGAGAAAGAAATCAGAGAAACATTACCCTTTACAATTGCCACAAACAACATAAAATACCTTGGGGTGACACTAACCAAAAACAGGAAAGACATGAACCATAAGAATTTTGAGTCTCTAAAGAAAGAAATTAAAGAAGATACCAGAAAATGGAAAGATCTCCCATGCTCTTGGACAGGTAGGATCAACATAGTAAAAATGGCAATCTTGCCAAAAGCAATCTACAGATTCGATGTAATCCCCATCAGAATCCCAACACAATTCTTCACAGACCTTGAAAGAACAATTCTCAACTTTACATGGAGAAACAAAAGACCCAGGGTAGTCAAAACAACCCTGTACAATAGAGGAACTTCAGGAGGCATCACCATCCCTGACTTCAAGCTCTATTACAGAGCTATAGCCCTGAAAACAGCTTGGTATTGGCACAAAAATAGACAGGTAGACCAATGGAATAGAGTTGAAAACCCTGATATTAACCCACACACCTACAAACACCTGAGTTTTGATAAACAATCCAAATTTATACGATAGGACAAAAAGAACATCTTCAACAAATGGTGATGGCATAACTGGTTGCAGACATGTAGAAGACTGCAGCTAGATCCAAACCTATCACCTTCCACAAAACGAACTCAAAATGGATCAAAGACCTCAACATAAATCCAGCTACACTGAACCTATTAGAAGACAAAGTGGGAAATACCCTTGAATTAATTGGCACAGGAGACTGCTTCCTGAACATTACACCAGTAGCACAGACACTGAGGTCAACAATTAATAAATGGGACCTCCTGAAAGTGAGAAGCTTCTGTAAGGCAAAGGAGACAGTCAGCAAGACAAAACGGCAGCCCACAGACTGGGAAAAGATATTCACCAACCCCACATCTGACAGAGGGCTGATCTCCAAAATATACAAAGAACTCAACAAGCTAGTCTCCAAAACACCAATCCAATTAAATAGTGGGGTACAGAACTAAATAGACAATTCTCAATAGAGGAATCTAAAATGGGTGAAAGACACATAAGAAAGTGTTCAACATCCTTAGCCATCAGAGAAATGCAAATCAAAACAACTCTGAGATACCATCTTACTCCTGTCAGAATGGCCAAAATCAAAAACACCAGTGACAGTTCATGCTGCAGAGAATGTGGAAAAAGGGGAATACTTCTCCATTGCTGGTGGGACTCCAACTTGTACAGCCACTTTGGAAATCAGTATGGTGGCTCAAGAAAAGGGGAATCAGTCTACCACAAGATGCAGCAATTCCACTCTGAGGTATATACCCGAAAGAAGCACATTCATACAACAAGGACATTTGTTCAATGATGTTCATAGCAGCACTATTTGTAATAGCCAGAAACTGGAAGCAGCCTAGATGCCCCTCACCCGAAGAATGGATAGAGAAAATGTGGTACATTTACACAATGGAGTACTACTCAGCGGAAAAAAACAATGGAATACTGAAATTTGCAGGAAAATGGATGGAACTAGAAGAAACCATTCTGATTGAGGTAACTCAATCGCAAAAAAGACAAACATGATATGTCCTCACTCATATATGGATTTTAGACATAGAATAAAGGATTACCAGCCTACAATCCACACTGCCAAAGAAGCTAATAAACAAGGAGGACCCTAAGAGAGACATACATGGTCCCCTGGAGAAGGGGAAAGGGTCAAGATATGCTGAGAGCAAAGTGGGAGCACGGGAAGAGGGGGAGGGAGCTAGGAGAATGAGAAGGGGAGAAGAAGAGGAGAGATGCAGAGGACATGAGGGAGCAGAAAGGTTGAGTCAGGGGATGAATAGATGATAACAAGAATGGAGATATCATAAAAGAGGGAGACATTTTTGATTTACAGAGAAATCAGGCACTAGCGAAATGTCTGGAGATCTACAAAAATGACACCAGCTAACAATTTAAGCAACAGAGGAGAGGCTACCTTAAATGCCCTACCCTAATAATGAGATTGATGACTAACTTATATGCCATCCTATAGCCTTCATCCAGCAGCTGGTGGCAGTAGAAGCAGACACCCACAACTAATCACCGAACTGAACTGGAGCCCAGATGCAGAGAAGGATGAGTGAAGAGCACAGGGGTACAGATCAGGCTGGTGAAACCCACAGAAACAGCTGAACTGAACATCGGGGAACTCTTGCTCCCCAGATAGCTGATAGCTGGGATACCAGCATGGGATGATCCAGACCCCAGGAACATGGGTTTCTGTGAGGAAACCTTGGAAATCTATGGGACCTCCTGTAGAAGTTCAGTACTTATCTCTAGCATAGGTGTGGACTTTGGGAACCCATTTCATATAGAGGAATACTCCCTGAGCCAGCACACACGGGGGTGGGCCTAGGCCCTATCCCAAAGGATACAATAGACACTGATGACACCCTATGGAAGGCCTCATCATCCAGGGGGAGCAGAAAGGATATTTTATAGATAGGGTTTTAGTTTTGGGGGTGGTGGTACGGGAGAACGGGTGGGAGAAGGGAACTGGGATTGTCATATAAATCAATCCTGTTTCTAGTTCAAATTTTAAAAAGTTGGAAAAAAAAAGAGGTGGCATTTTGGTTACTCCAAGTGACCCACCACACTGGCCAGGATCCAACACATAGGTGAAATATGGCAGGAAACTAAAAATGCATGTTTGTCAAGGAGTCAAGATGAGAGAGTGCAGCACTGCAATGGTCATGCTCTTTCCTGTCAGCAAGGATGCTACAGAGTTCAGCTGGCAGAGGAACCATGGAGTTCCAGGGTCAGCAAATAGAGAAACTGCCCAACTAAGGTAAGCAGTCAGAGAAGACACTTTCAGAAGCCAAAGGGCCATGCACCAAAAAGGGAGGAGTATCAGCAGATGAGAGTAAACATAGAAAGCTCCAGGTGGTCCCTGACCAAGATCCACCCATCATGGTACTTAAAGAGAATCAATAATACCAATGACAGTCTATGCTGGAGAGGATGTGGAGAAAGAGGAACATTCCTCCATTGCTGGTGGGAGTGCCAACTCACACAGCCACTTTGGAAATCAGTATGGCGGTTGCTCAGAAAAATGGGAATCAGTCTACCTCAAGATCCAGCAATTCCTCTCTTGGGCATATACCCAAAGAATGCATATTCATACAACATGGACATATATTCAACTATGTTCATAGCAGCATTATTTGTAATAGCCAGAACTTGGAAGCAACCTAGATGCCCCTCAACTAAAGAATGGATAGAGAAAATGTGGTACATTTACACAATGGCATACTACTCAGGGGAAAAAAACAGTGGAATCTTGAAATTTGCAGGCAAATGGATGGAACTAGAAGAAACCATCCTGAGTGAGGTAACCCAGTCACAAAAAGATAAACATGGTATGTACTCACTCATATATGATTTTTAGACATAGAGCAAAGGATTACCAGTCTACAATCCACACTGCCAGAGGAGCTAGGAAACAAGGAGGACCCTAAGAGAAGATTGCATAGTCCCTCGAAGAAGGGGAGGGGAACAAGAACTCCTGAACAAAGTGGGAGCATGGGGCATGGGTGGAGAAGGAGGAGGTGGAAAAGAAATAAGGGGATGGGGGAGGAGAACAAGAGGACTGAGATAGGGGAGGAATAGAGGAGGGCAAGAAAGGAGATGCCTTGATAGGGGGAGACAATACAATTATGGAGAGAGGTCTGGAACAGGGGAAATGTTAGGGGATTCATAGGGATGACCCCAAATAAGAATCTAAGTAGTAGTGAATAAAATGCTATTGATGCCTTTCCCTTATTATGAGACTGGTGTCTACCTTGGTTACCATTCCTAGAGCCTTCATCCAGTAGCTGTTTGAAGCAGAAACAGGCACCCACAGTTAAGCACTGAAAAATACCCCTGGAATCCAATTGTGGAGAGGGAGGAGGGATGAGCAAAGAAGCCAAGATGGTGCTGCAGAAACAGTTGACGTGACCTAATGAGAGCATGGAGACCCTAGTCATAAAGCTTTGGAAACAGCATTGGACTGAACCAAGCCCTCTAAATGTGGGTGCCAGTTAGGAAGCCAAGACAGCCTATGGGACCTCTAACAGTGGAGCCAGTCTTTATCCCTAGAGCACAAATGGACTTTGGGAGCCCATTCCCTATGGAGGGATACTATTGCAGCCCAGATACAGCAAGGAGAGCGTAGGCCCTCCCCAAAAAATGATATGACAGACTTTGAAGGTCCCTGGTAGAGGGCCTCACTATGCCTGGGGAGGAGTTTGGGGATGGGTTGGGGGGGTTGGTGGGGAACATGAGAGGGTGGGAGGGCAAGGGAATAGGGGGATGGATATATAAATATGAGTAGTAATTAAAGAATTTAAATAAAAAAATACTATCTGAAAAAGAAAAAAAAGAATACACATCTGTGCCCAAATTGCTTGGGAGAGGGTAGGTACAAGAAACAGAAAAAAAACAAAGCCAGGTTTCAAAAGATAAGGCCTAACAAATGGTACCTTGATGGGGCTGGATCATGGCCTCTCAAAGATGCCTTTACAGCAGCAACAGTCATGTATGAAGTCAACCTCTGATTAAACCAGGCACCTGTGTCATTTGTTCTACCGGTCACTTCTGCTTTGCTCAGACAAGCAATACTCTCCCTGGTGTGACTAAGCATCAGCACCAGAGCATGTATTAAGTCTTTCCAGGAATGAAACTGAACTATTGCTATGACTTTTCACACACACACACACACACACACACACACACACACACACATTTCCTCTTAGCTCAAAAAAAAAGGTAAAAGAAAGTCTTCACCCAGTAGTTTATGGAAGCAGAAGCAGAGATCCACAGCTAAGCACTGAGCTGAACTCCTAGAATCCACTTATAGACAGGGAGGAGTGATGAGCAAAAGGGTCAAGACTATGCTGGGGAAACCCACAGAAACAGCTGACCTAAGCAAGTGGGAACTCATGGACCCCAGTCTGACAGCTGGGGAACCAGCACAGTACTGAACCAGGCCCCCTGACTGTGTTTGTCAGCCGGGAGGCCTGGACAGTGTATGGGGCCTCTGGCAGTGGAACCAGTATTTATCCCTAGTGTACAAATGGACATTGGGAACCCATTCTCTCTAGAGGGATACTCTCTCAGCCTAGATACATGGGGGAGGGTCTAGGCCCTGCCTCAAGTGATGTGACAGACTTTGATGATGCCACATGGAAGGCTTTACCCTCCCTGGGGAATGGATGGGTGGTGGGATGGGAGGGTTGGTAGGGGAATAGGAGAATAGGAGGGAGAGGGAACTGGTATTGGTATGTAAAATAAGATTGTTTTAAATTTACATAAAATTTTATAAAAAAAAACACTTTGTTGTTTAAGCACCATGGAAGAGAAGATGACTGGCATATGACAGCATGCAAGCCTTGTCCTTTCTGCCAGGATAAACATCTAGATACAATGATGGGTATAGTACGAGTCGAAGAACACAGAGGACATAATCCCAGCTGTCGTATCCAGACTACAAACATCCCTGGTACAGTCTCACCTAAATCTATTGTTTGTTGCATACTTTTATTCAAGCCACTATTTCTAGCATCCTAGACTGGTCTTTCTGGTCCACATTCTTAAAACTCCATAAAAGAGGTGCTATTGTTACCCATCTTCCACAGATCCATTTAGGGATAGATAGATAGATAGATAGATAGATAGATAGATAGATAGATAGATAGATAGATAGACAGATGATAAAGTAATTTATTGCTTGTGGTAGAGCCAGAGTTGAAACTCACCTCTGTCCAAGTCCAAACATGCATGTTTTTAACCATTAAATTAAACTACACTTCTCATCTTGGACAGCACCAGCTCTTCTCCACACAACATAAGATCTAGCAGAGTACCTGTATGTACTCAAAGTACAGGGCTTTTTTCAGCATACCCCATTTCCACCTTGTTGCTCCCATCACAATTACCTGACATGGCCACACCTAGCTGCATGGCTAAAATAGAACATTCTGACCCAAGAGCAAGGGCTCCTGGCATCTTGGCCTGTTTCTATCACTGCTGTGTGTAACAGACAAGAGGGGTGCATGAAGCCCAAACCAAGAAGCTGCAAGCTTGCAAGTGAATGCTGCTTCACACACTGCCATGGGGCAATGCTGCCTAGACTATCCTATGAGAACCATAGCAGCCCTGTTCCTCCTGAACATGTCCCTGCTGCAGATCAAGAGTCTATCAGGCTTATATTCTGCTAAATGAAAGGCCAGCTGAGGAAGCATATGCACAATGCTATCTCATGATTGAAAAAAAAAATGTGTTTGCATACTTCAAGGAAAAAGGAAACCTACCTGGAGAAAGGAAAAAAATTATTTAAAAATAACCACTTCTCCACAATAGGATTAAAGGCAGAGTTGATAGCTTTAAATAGCTTATGCCTTTTATCATTTAAACAACTAAAGAGCACACCCATGAAGCTTCACAACAATGCTCTATGAAATAGTGTGTGATGTTGATGAAACCATGCACAAAGGGTTATCCTTAGGTCCTCAGGAAGCTCTGTCTGTGTACATCAGCTGCACTTACAAGAATCAGACTTGGGATCTTTCAGAGCTGACATGTCTACTGAAGGAACAAAACAACTGACCCCAACTCTGCCTGCACTCCACCACAGAGGCACACAGCCCTTACCACCTATGACTGCTTTATGTTTGTATCCCATCTATAAATTACCTCCTTCATGCCTCCCAGAAATCCCACCAACACAAGAATGTGTAAATTCAACTGCAGAGCAGGGTAGCATGACTCACCCTGTGCTGTGAATTAGGCCCAGGAAGTACCACAGGCTGTATGTTAATTAACTGCCTCCTGTGGAATCGCCAGTGCCCCAAATGCCAAAAGTAGAAAGGCTGGGACCCATTCATCTCCACTTTAACCTTATGCACACCAAAATTTACAGCACATATTCGCAAGCAGGTTCTCACTTGGTCCTCAACACAACCCTAAACAAGAGACCTGATGTACAGACAATCAGGGTGCAATAAAGAAAAGGAAATTTAACCACTAGAAGCATCTAAAAGTCTAGGAGCATAGACTAGATGCCAAGAATACAGACACCAGGAGCATCCCTTCCACCTATTCATCAATCCTAATAATTGTGAACATGTCTGAGGAGCTCTGGTGTGGTCACTCTATGAAAGGTATAAAAGTGAGCCTCTGCATGCTTACTACCTGCACAAAGACCAATCAAATGAGTAAAAGACACCAGGACAGCTCAGAGGATAAAAGTACCTGCCACCAAGTTTGATAACCTGAGTTAGGCTCCTGGGACTCCTGGGACCCACGTGCTGGAAAGAGAGAACTGACTCCAACAGTTGTCCTCTCTCCTCTACATCTGGACTGTGGCAAGTACACACACACACACACACACACACACACACACACACACACACACACACACACACACACGATGATAGATATATAGATGGATGGATAGATAGATGGATGGATGTGCTAGATGATCTATATATGGATGGATGGTTGGATCCATATGTAAGAATGCTTGGTAGAAAAAACTCTACATTATGTAAAACACTATCTTGAAAATTAAGGATGAGCACAGGTGAACATGGCATTTTAAAAATGTCAAGTACAAGGATCCAGTGGCCTAAGCAACTATGCTACATCCAAAGAAGCAGGGAAACTTGAGCCTGAAGAATCACAAAGGGAAGCACAAGATAAAACTGTAGAGGGGACCATGAGCCAGACTTCACATCTTGTGTAAACTGTATAAAGTAAGGATCCAAAACTGTATAAGATTCCATCATCAGGGTGCTTCTGTCATGGAGGTAATGTGGTGATCCAATATGCAATGTAAGGCCTTTATACACCCACATAACATTCATAAGTTTTCATCTGTGGAAACCACTCAGAATTCAGTGCGCTCACCTATCTCTCTGATTAGCTCCTGCAGGCTCTAGTACATATCTAATTAGGTACCAATAAAAGAAGCAATAACAACTAATGTCCTCCTAAATGTGGGTCCTCCACTGCCCAACACATTATTTCACTGCCAGTAGTTTTTAATGAGACATAGCAATTACAATGTCACCTCAAAAAATAGAGTTTATCACCTTGAAACAGAGAGTATCAAAATTTATGTTGGAAGAATATAAAACCACATATGTAACCAAGGAGAATGGTGTGATCCACTCACTCCACACTCAAAGAAATGGCCAAATGGCTCATTTGCAGTCAGTCATCATTGCAGATTAGGTCCCTGGCCATTACCCATCCGCACTGAGCCACATGCAAGGCATACAAATCTCGCAAGGTTGACAGGCCACATCATTGTGATATTGAAATTGTGACCCTCACACTTCCAATTCCAAGAACAGAGGACTCTTCAGACCTGAAGACAACGACACTCGGGCCACCTTGAGTCTGCAGACCTACTGAGCTGGAATTGATTGGTTTCTAGAAAGGCAGGTCTTGATCCAAGCCAGAAGTACTCTCCTAGGATGTCAGCGCCTCATCTAAGTAACACATAAAACTTGGCTGTTCTTCCATTTGTAAGGGTTCTGCCAGTACCAGGTAACTCTTCTTCCATGAGAATGGGAAATGCCACCCTGCCATGTGGAGAGAAGCAAGGAGAAGAAAGAACATAGGGAGGAAGTCGGAAAAGGGGAGGAAGAGAGGGAAAGGAAGAAAGACAAGTCCTGAGGTCCTGCCCAGAGAAGGCCACTGGGATCTCTTGAGTGGCTCTGGGTGAAGCATGGGAGACAACTGAAGAACAGACTTTCTAACCCAGGGCCCTGAATCTGCTCTGCTGTTGACCCTCTGTGAAGCCTTGAACAAATGGCTTCTTCCTGCAGATCCCAAAAATCCTCATCTATAAGATGTGTGAGCATCTGTGTCACAGGGCTACAGTGAGTCCCAAGTGACAATGATACCCATTTCTTAACAAGCATGAAACATTCACCTCAGCTCAGAGTGACTAAGCAAAATGTCCAAGTTTCAACCAGAACTTAGTCTCTAGGCCTCAGAGACTAAAATGCCAAAGGATTCAAGGAGCTTGAGTTACATATTTCTTAGTCCTTTGCTTGCTTCTGACTCAGCCAAAGACAGCATCTGACCTGGAAAGCAGGTATTAGCAAAAATGCACCAAGTGTCTTAGCTAAGTGCCTGGAGCTGTTTACCTCCAATCAAACAAAATTCCA